>NC_067398.1:701093311-701393311 GCF_016432865.1 Antechinus flavipes
TCCTATTGGGCTTATATCCCAAAGAAATACTAAAGAAGGGAAAGGGACCTGTATGTGCCAAAATGTTTGTGGCAGCCCTATTTGTAGTGGCTAGAAACTGGAAAATGAATGGATGCCCATCAATTGGAGAATGGCTGGGTAAATTGTGGTATATGAATGTTATGGAATATTATTGTTCTGTAAGAAATGACCAGCAGGATGAATACAGAGAGGACTGGTGAGACTTACATGAACTGATGCTAAGTGAAATGAGAAGAACCAGGAGATCATTATACACTTCGACAACGATATTGTTTGAGGACATATTTTGATGGAAGTGGATTTCTTTGACAAAGAGACCTGAGTTTCAATTGATAAATGACGGACAAAAGCAGCTACTCCCAAAGAAAGAACACTGGGAAACAAATGTGAACTATCTGCATTTTAGTTTTTCTTCCCGGGTTATTTATACCTTCTGAATCCAATTCTCCCTATGCAACAAGAGCACTGTTCGGTTCTGCAAACATATATTGTATCTAGGATATACTGCAACATATCAAACATATAAAGGACTGCTTGCCATCTAGGGGAGAGGGTGGAGGGAGGGAGGGGAAAAAAATTGGAACAGAAATTAGTGCAAAGGATAATGTTGTAAAAAAAAAATACCCTGGCATGGATTCTGTCAATATAAAGTAATTATTAAATAAAAATTTAAAAAAAGAAAAAAAAAAAGAAACAAGCAGGGCCAGGAAATTCAACAACAATATTATATGATCATCAATTCTGATGGACCTGGCCATCTTCATCAATGAGATGAACCGAATCAATTTCAAGGGAGCAGTAATGAACAGAACCAGCTATGCCCAGTGAAAGAACTCTGGGAGATGACTAAGAACCATTACATTGAATTCCCAATCCCTATATTTTTGCCTGCCTGCATTTTGGATTTCCTTCACAGGCTAATTGTACAATATTTCAGAGTCCGATTTTTTTTTGTACAGCAAAATAACAGTTTGGTCATATATACTTATTGTGTATCTAATTGATACTTCAATATATTTAACATTTACTAGTCATCCTGCCCTCTAGGGAAGGGGGTGGGGAGAAGGAGGGGAAAAATTGGAACAAAAGGTTTGGCAATTGTCAATGTTGTAAAATTACCCATACATATAACTTGTAAATAAAAAGCTATGAAATAAAAAAAAGGAAAAAAAGCAAATAAAGATATCAAGTAAAAAAGAAGAAAAAAAAAGAAAAAAATATTTTAAATCACTTTTGATTAGAGAAATGTACAACAAGACAACTCCGAGGTACTAACTTGTAGCTAGCTATCAGATTGGATAATACGACAGGAAAGGAAAATAGAAAATATTGGAGGGGATATGGGAAAATCAGAATGTTAATACATTGTTGGTAGTGGTATGAAATGATACAACTATTCTGAAGAGCATATACAAACTTATATGCCCAAAGGGATATGTAAAACTTTGTATATCTTTGATCCAGCAATACTTTTACTAGGTCTGTATCTCAATGAAATGGGAGTGGAGAAATGAAAAGAATCTATATGTAAAAATATTTATATAAGCTCTTTTTGTGATAGAAAAGAATTGAAAGTTGAGAGGATGCTCATTAATTGGGAATGGCTGGACAAGTTGTGGTTTATGATTGTGATGGGATATTATTGTACCATAAGAAATGATGGACAGAATTCTTAAAAAAATAAAAATAAAAATAAAGACTTGCATGAACTACTGCAAAATGAAGTAAGTAAAAATAGAACACTGTACAAACTAACAACAATATTGTACCATGAGCAATTGTGAATGACTTAGCCTTTCTCAGCAAAACAAAGATCCAAGACAATTGTGAAGGACTTATGAGCAAAAATAAATGCTAACCACATGCAGAGAAAAATTGATATTGTCTGAATGCAGAAGGCAAATCAAAGTATACTTTTTTAACTTACTGAATTTTTGGTGGGAATTTTATGTATTTTCTTTCAAAATGTGGCTTAATATGGAAATGTTTTGCATGACTGAATATGTATATCCTGTACCAATTTGCTTGCCTTCTCAAGGATGAGGAAGAGGGAGAGGGAGAACTTAGAACTCAGTTTTTTTAAGATGAATTTTTAAAATTGTTTTTATAGGCAACTGAAAAAAAAATAAACTTTTAAAAATAGAATTATTGGACTACCAAATATCTATGATCCAAAAAAAATCATATTCCAAAAAATAATGAACAAGAACTGCCCAAATATCTTAGAAACAAAGGACAAAGAAGAAATTAAAGAATCCATTGATTCTGAAAGTGAAAGAAAGCCCAACATAAAACAGATCAAAAATATAGCAAGCAGTTATAAAGAATTCAAGTTCTAAAGAAATAGTCAGGATCATATAAGAATTAGGAGACACCACTATGAAAAATAGAAAGTATGATTTGATCCAAGAGGGATAGAGGAGAGAAGAGGGTTAAGGGAAAGGAGTATAGGCAATAGAAGGAAGATTAAGTGAGAGCTTGTCAGAAGAGAAAAAAAAAATTCTTGAAGAGAAGAAAAATGAAACAAAATAGAATGGAAAAATATATAATTAGCCATCATAACTGTGAATGGGAATGACATAAACTCACCCATTAAACAGAATATAACAGAATGGATTGGAAATCAAAAATCTAACAATATGATTTATTTTTTAAAAAATAATAAACACGCTTGAAACAAAATGCTACACAGAGTATTAAAATAAGAGGATGGAACTGAATCTATTATGTTTAATCATGCATGTATATATTACATATACATAAAGTATAATCTGTAAATATTGTTATTATTAAATGTGAAATTTGTAAAGTACTTTACACCTTGCCTGGCAAATAGGAAGCACTTAATGAATTTTTATTTCCTTCCCTCCTTATAGTTTCACCTGAAATAAAAGAAATACTTTGAAAACTAATAAAGTATTAGCCAGTCTGAATTTTAAAAGAGCAGAAAATCAAGTAAACAAAATAGCAAGTGAGCAAGGTGAAATTAGAGCAAAACCAACCAAACAAACAAAAAGAATAATATTTTGCACAGCCATAAATTCACAAAACTGAGAACACAAAAGAAATAGAGGACTCTCTTCAAAATACAAAATACTCAAATGATCAGCAGTTCGAATAGAGATCTTAAATAATAAAATCTCAGAAGAGAAAGTAAATCTAATTGTAAAAGAACTAATAAAGAAAAAGATCCCTGGACCTGAAATATAAGATAATTCTATCTAATTTTTATAGAAAAGTAGTCAATTAATCTTCACAAATTATTCTCAAAAATTGTGAAAGAATACTATGAACTCTTTTTATGAGACAAATATTCTAATAACTAGAGCAGGGGAAAATAAAATATGGAAATAAAACTATAAGCCAGTATTGTTAATGAATATTGACTTAAAATTTTTAAATAAAATTCTATCAAAGAGAATAGTGATTTATCCAAGAAAGCACTCATCATGATCATGGGATTTTCATTAGCTAGCATTCTAGCATTGAACTATTGTTCAACATTAAGAAAGCAATCAACATAATAAATTATATTAAAAACCCAAATTACATGATCATCTCAATAGTGGCAGAAGAAACCACTGGCAAATATAACATACTTTTATGCTATACCCTAAAAAGTAGAGAGACATTTTTGCAAAATCAGTTTTTAAAATCTCTCTAAAATCAAAACCTTTTTTCAATAAATACAAGAATTCCAACTCTCCCCTCTATGATTTAATACAGTTATGGGAATACTAGCTAAGATAATAAGACAAGAAAGGAATTAATGAATAAAATAGGTATTTAGGAGATAAAATTATTTGCTAATGAAATGATGGTTTATTTGGGAATTATCTGGAAATCATCAAAGATACTAATTGAGACAGATTTTTAAATTTCATTTTTAATTTATGAAATAAAACAAGTATTTCCATAACATAGTACAATTAAAAAAAAAAGATGATTGTAAATTAAACTGCAAATCTACTATGCACAACTTGCTGTTCCTTTAAATATATGCAACAAAATTATCATATAAATTTCTTTTTTTTCCCCTTTCTTTTTCTTCCATCCACCTGCCCTACAGATGGTTAAAATTAAGCACAAATAAGTCTATAGTTCTTTCTTTGTATGCAGATAGTATCTTTCTTCATATGTCTTTTATGGTTAATTTGTATATTTCTAATGGATAAAATAACTTATTCACTCAAAGTCACTTTTTTTCCCTCAGGTGTACTTTATTTTGCCAATGACATGTAAAGTCTCCAGCATTCATTTTTGTAAGATTTTGAGTTTTAACTTTTTTTTCCCCTCTCCATTACCTGCATCATTTAAAAAATGTTTCCACATTTGTCATGTTACAAAAGAAAAATCAGAACAAAGGGGAAAAAAATCATAAAAAAAAAAAGCAAACAAACAAAAATGTGAAAATGGTATGGTTCAATCTAATTCAGTTTCTATAGTTCTCCCTCTAGTTCCAGATGTCATTTTCATCCCAAGTCTATTGGAATTATCTTGGATCACCACATTGCTGAGAAGAGCTAAGTGTATCATAATTGGTTATCATATAATCTTCTATCACCATGTACAATGTTCTCTTGGTTATATCCTCTTCACTTAGCATAAGTTCACATAAATCTTTCCTGGCTTTTCTTAAATCGGCCTTCTCATTATTTCTTAAAGAACAATGATATTCCATTTCATTCATATACCATTACTTACTCATCATTCCCCAATTGATAGATTTCCACTCAATTTCCAATTCCAATGCTATCAAAGTTACTTTTAAAATGGGGCAACTAGATGGCACAGTAGATAGAGCACTGAATTTGAAGTCAGAAGGATATGAGTTCAAATTTGGCTTCAGACACTTAATACTTACTGGCTGTATGATCTTGGGCAAGTAATGTAACACAATTGCCAAGCATTTTTTTTTCTGAGATAATTGGGGGTTAAGTGACTTACCAAAGATCATCCAGCTAGGAAGTGTTAAGTGTCTGAAGCCAGACTTGAACTTCCTGACTTCAGGGCTGGTTCTCTATCCACTGTGTCACTCAGCTGCCCCCCCCCCATTTTTAAACTTAAAACAATATCACTGTTACTTTAAAGAAGTCCTCTTGGTTCTGTAAAATGAAAAAAAAAATAGCTTCAACAACATTGAAGGATGCTAAATAAATCCTGAAAAATCAATATTTCTATATGAAAAACAAAACAAAAGAAGCAATTATAGAAAGAGAAAACTCATTGTGAATAACAACAAAATGCATAAAATATGTGGAAATCAATTTCCTAAAGCACAAAGAATTGTATAGCCTCAATTACAAAGTATTCCTTATTAAAGAACAACCTAAAACATGGAGGAATATTCACTGCTAGGCCATGCCAATATAAGAAAAATGACAATCATGCTAAAATTAATTTACATTTTGAATGCCATACCACTCAAATAATCAAGAGAATGCTTTGCAGAGCTTGATAAAAATGACAAAATTCATTTGAAAAAGAAGATTTAGAATACCAAGGAAAATGAAGGGTAAATAGCACTTCTACAACTTAAATTACATCAAAAAGCAATAGTCCTCAAACAGTTCAATGTCAGAAACGTAAAAACACTTTATTCCTCCACTTTCTCAATTAAAATACATCCACTTTGTCACTTCACCCGAGTTTGGTGGAACCTTTCCCTTTGACCAAAAGCTGAAACCTTCCATATACACTATCTGCCCCATTAGAGTAGAAGTTCCTTGCAGTCAAGGACTGTTTTCCTTCTTTTTGTATCCCCATTTGTACATGCTTAATAAAAGTTAATTGATTGACTATTTGCATCCTTGGCAATTAGCATAATGCTTCACAATAGTAAGCACTTAAAAAATAATATTATATTTATATATATACATACATGGTGTTTCACAAGCATTAAAGCATTATAGAACTGTAGGATATATATTTTTTCATTCATTCATTCATTTCAAATGCAACTCAGGCAACATCTTTATTATCAAGCTCTTCCCATTCACTGTGCCTTCCTTTCCAAACTTTTTTGCATTCATCTACTATATGTGTATATGTTAAATAGTTATATAGTAACAAACTATATATACTATATAGTATAGTATTTAATATGTATATCATATGGCATAGTATAGATACTATATGATATAGTATTTAGTACGTATCCTATACAGTACAGTATTTAGTATGTATCCCATATAGTATAGTATTAGTAGTATATATAATATAGCATATATGCTATATAGTATATATATATGATATATATACTTTACTACATGGCATAGTATAAAACTATGTAGAGTAAGCATATATAAATATGTAATAAACTATATATGTATTTTAGTTTATAGTTTTACTCATTTTATATTTATTATTTATTTTATAGTTTATTTTTGCATATGTAGTTACAGAAGTTAAATTCAAAAGTTAAACAAAATACACACATATATAGTGATAGCAACATATGCAATATAAGTAATATCTACATCTATACCTATATTAATGTATATGTTAATATAGATGTACATTATCTTATAATCCATAGACCTAGGTGTAATATGGATGTATGTAATATAGATAAGTAATGTATAGACATGCATATGCTATGTATGTATCTATATCCATGTGCACATAAATACATACACATATGACTATACAGTATGTATTCATATTTATTCATTTTCTATTTATGCTGTATATGTTTTTATGTGTATATATCATGTCTCTCACTATAATGTGAGTGTCTTCCTACCAGGGATTGTTTTCTTTATCCGTGTACTTCCCCAAGTACCCAGCATAGCACCTGGCACATAGCAAGCATTTAATAATTATTGATTGCTCGATCCCAAGGCCACTGAGCTCACATCTCCTTTGGAAGGCCAGGGAAGGAGAGAGACCACTGCTGCCTGCTGACACTAGCTCGTGGCTCCCTAGACCTCTGATGGAACAATGTGACCCTCATCAACGCCTCCATAGATGAGCACAAAGGCAGTAGGGCTAATTTTAGACCTGCTGGCCTTCACGGTGCCCCTCAATGCCGTTGCCTCACGCTTAACATACCCTTCTGCGGAAGGAGACAAAGGGAAATGGTCTGCCCTTGACTTCACGTTTCCTGCCTTTCAGCAGCTGGTATGAGGCAGTTAACCATTTTAGTGCTGAGCAAAGGAGACAGGCCAACTCTTGCCTGTGCCCAAGTTAAATCTTTTGGCTTTTATTTGCAGATCTGTATATTATTATTATTATTTTTAATCTAGATATATGGCTTTGTGGCAACTCCTGGAAGTTCTCTGAAGTTATGTAGAACAATCAGCCAATCAATCAACAAACATTGACTGAGTTCCTGCTGTATCTCATGACTGTTACACACTGGAAATATCATTGCAAAATTGAAACAGTGTCTGCCCTTAAGAAAGTCATACTCTAGCCAGGGAGACATATTCAAATATAGCTAATTCCAAAATAGATACAAGATAGTAACTTGTCTGGGAGGGCAGGATAGAGCACTTGACTTGGAGTCAGAACCATCTGAGTTCAAATTCAGCAACAGATACTTACTAGCTGTTTGATCCTGGAAGAGCCAATTAACTTCTTTGTAACTCACTTTCCTCATCTGTAAAATGGGGGTAATAAGAGCCCCTGCCTACAGGGTTGGTATGAGGATCAAGTGGAATAATATTGCAGAGCACTTTGCAAACCTTAAAATGTAATATAAATGCTAGCTGTTGTAATTATTACAGATACAGAAACTGAGACCTCAGGTTGCTGAGTGATTTAGGGGAGAAGCACAGATATTAAGAGGTCAGAAGTAGTTTTTGAATCCAATTCCTCCAACTTTGGAGACAGAATTTTTATCATAATCAATCTGTATCTTCCGATCTTGGGGAAATGGCTAAATTAGAGGGATTCTTCTACCTCTTCCTTCCCCCCTCCAAGTGCTAATGTCCTTCTCCAAACACCCAAATATTATATATTTGTTGTTGAGTGATTTTTAACTTGTGACCAATTCGTTGTATCCTATTTAGGATTTTTTCTGCAAAGATGCTGGAGTGGATTGTCATTTTTCTTTCCAGTTCATTTTACAGATGAGAAAACTAAGGCAAACAAGGTGAAGTGACTTGTCCAGAATTACACAGCTAATAAGTGTCTGAGGTCAGATTTGAATTCAACACTGTCTTCCAGACTCTAAGAAGTCCTATCCACTGTACTACCTAGCTGTCCTGATATTCATTGTGCTAATCTTGCATAAATGTTGTTTCACTTCCATAGAATGAAAGCTCTTTGAGAATAAGAAGTGTTTCACTTTTATCTCTCTATCATCAGTCTTGACAAATCAATGAACTCATAATAAATTGTTAATTAATTAAATGCTAATTAATTAGTTGATTTGTCTCTTTGGGGTTAGGAACTAGTTTTATTCTTTTTTTTTATCACACCCCTCCCCTGTCACCATCCAATGCTTGGCATATAATAGACACTTTAAAATGTTTATCAAATGAATAAAAGTATGTGTCCGTGGTCATACAGTCAGGATGTATTCAAAGGAATAATTTGAACATGGGTTTTCCAGATGCCTAGGCCAGCCCCTCTAGCCACTGTGGAGGACTGCATCTCTCAATTGCAATGGATCTAATACTTGATGGAAACTAGAAACTCAAAGACATAGAGAGAAAGCAGGGGATGCTCATAACTGTATATTAATTGAGTGATGACTCAAAACAGAAGGGATAGGATGTATAAGGGAAAGGAGATGAGAGAGAGAATACTGTGCATGAAGAGCAAATAGTCAGGCTAGACTGTGTAGGATTTGAAAGAGACTAATGCATAACATTGTATTATATTCCTGGAGTCAAAGACTCTTCCTGAGTTGAAATCTGAACTTAGCAACTGTGTGACTCTAGGCAAGTCACTTCACCCTGTTTGTCACAGTTTCCACATCTGTAAAATGAGCTGGAGAAAGAAATGGTGAACCACTCCAATATCTTTGCCAAGAAAGCCCCAAATGGATCACAAAGAGTCAGACATGACTGAAAATAACTGGACAACAGCAATACAGTATGGCCAGAAAGGTAGGATAGCATTTTTAGGTTTTAGATGCCAGAGAAGTGCCTCCTTTCTTTTTTGTTGTTGTTTTTTTTTTTTGTTTTGTTTTATAGGGGTACATATCAGCTACTCCCCTTACTTTCCTAACCTATATGTACTCTTGGGGGTTAGACTACCTGAGGAAGGGGGAGGGATTTGCTAAAATGGAACCAAGATGTCAACTGAGAATGGATCTCAGAGACCATCTATTTTAACTGTCTCATTTTACAAAGGAGGAAATTGAGATTCAACACATTTAAGTGATTTCCCAGAGTCACATAGGTGCTACCTAGTAGAAAAAGCTATGGGCTTGAAATCACTGGAGTCAAGTCTCAGAAGGAAAGTTTTCTAGCTTTATGATCTTGGACTAATTGTTTAACCTTTCTGAGTTTCAACTTCCCCATTTGTCAAATGGAGATCATACCTGTACTAATTTATCTGAGAAAGTGAGGAGGTAGTTTTCTAGAAAACATTCTGTCAATTTGAACACCTTATAAAATGTATTAGCTATGTGAACATGATCAGGTAAAGAATCTATGGATTCAAAGGTCAAAAGTTAAAAAGGAGTTACCCATCCAAAGGGAATTCCATACTAGGAAATGGATGAAATCAAGAGTCTGGAAGGAGAAAAAAAATATCTGGCATTCTGCCAACCCAAGGGCAAGTAGATTTCAAAAGAAATGACATAGAATCTCCTTTAATGTTATAGAGACAAAGATATTTAGATACTAGTAAAGAAAAGAAGATATTGGGATCATAGATTTAAATAAAGCTGGAAGATTCATAGACACACACACATTTTACAGAGGAGGAAGGTGAAGGTGGGATTTTTCTGATTGTTATTGAATAATATTTTGTGGCTCCCTATGGTTGCTGCCAACTTTGAGGGGGGTGGGACATGGACCAGGGATACTCTACACTCTCTCTCCAAATTTGCTTTCAATTTCGATGACTGGACATTTGAACTTAACAGAGTAAACTCGTCTCCCCCATATTCATTAAGAATAGCCTGTGCTAGCTGTCCCTAGGATGCTAAAAGATGGTAAGAAAAGGAAAAGATCTGAGTCGATCTGAATTCCCTCTAGATCCTTGGAATTAAGAAGCTCTCACAAGACCTAACTTTCCACAGAGCTTTTGGTGGAAACCAAATTTCTCCCTTCATTTTTGCTTCTACAACCAGGACCTTGGACCAAGATGGAGCCAAAACTGCCCTTCTTCTCCTGGGACAACAAGAGGCAATCCCAGTAGCTATTGACTCAAACCAAAAATCAGAGAGGTAGAAACCCAGTCTCTGAACAGAAGCAGTGAACAAGGCAAATCCTTCCCTGCAGCATCTTGCCTCTCCCAGAATTTAGGATGCTAATCCTTTACTCAAACAACAAGGAGAAAGCTCTCAGGGCCCCATTGCCAACAAAGCTTAGTTGATGTAACCTCCCTCTGACTGGGAGCGAGAGTCACAAACAAAGCTAGACTTGCTCTTGGCTCCAGAAAATGATTGCTCGGTTGCTAGGCACAATTAGAGATGGCTGTGGTGGGATTATTGAAAACCTTTTTTCCTTGAGAAACACACACACACACACACACACACACACACACACACACACACACAGATTTGGGATTTTTTTTCAGCTTCCTTTGATGGGACTAATCTTGGGAAGCAACCTTATAATGAGGGCTGAGAGCTCTTTAATGAAGGAAGACTCAAGAAAGAGCAGAGAGAGGAGAACAAAGAATAATAGGCACAAGTCACGGAAGGGAGCATGCTGGGAATATTCTATGGGAGACTTGGGGGGATTGATCACAGGTTGTGAGCTGGAAGGGAATTAAAGGGTATCTATTGAACCCAATAGTTTCATGGGGAAAATCTAGAGATCAGACTAATTTGCCCAAGGGTACCAAGGAAAAAAGTAGGAGAATTAGGAAATGGATCAAAGTTTTCCAAATCAGAAGCCAATCTCTTGTCCATGATATATTATTGTCTCTTTATTCTATGTCATTACTATCAAGGATAGTAGTAGAAGAGAGATTTGCTGTCAAGATTAACCAGATTCAAGTTCTGCCTGTGACCCTTACAAGTTTATGACCCTGGCCATGCACTTAATTTCTCTGAACCTCAGCTTCCTTTTAAATGAAGAGATTGGATCCAATGGTCCATTCTGCAAGGTCTATTCTGTCTCTAAATCTATGATACTGTGACTCATTTGGAGGATGCAGTGGGGATTTGGGGTGCAAAATAGGAAGATGGTTGAGAAAACACTAGTTTAATAAGCTAATAATAAGAGAATTTACAAAACATATCACACATATTTTTTCATTTGCTCTTCAAAACTATGACAAGTACCCTCATCACCGCCATTTTGTAAAAGAGGACACCGAGACCTGAATAGTGGAGTGTTTTGCACAGGTTCACATCAATTGCAAGTTTAGGTCTTGTTCTTTGAGCCTCAGTATCCCTGCTTGTAAAATGAAGGTGTTAGCCAAGGTGACCATTAAAATCTCTTCCATTGAGATTCAATGATTCCATGAGTCTGTGATCCCCCAAGTCCAGTGGTCTTGCCTCTTTGCAAATATGTGAAGAAGGGTCAACCCCAAATATTGACATCAGAGTGCCCTATAAAGCTGACAGTGACAGAGGGCACCAATAATTCTTAATTCAGCACAGACAAAGGCCAACCCACCTCTGCTAGGAGGACGTGTGCACCATCCTGCCAGGCAGCTACCATCTCAACATCCATTATACTGAGTTTGCCTTTCCCCTTCAAATAGAGCTGCTCTGGCGCCCTCCCACTCTCCTCCCCCTGTTCCTGCACCCTTCATCACATTCCAGACTGGGAAATGGCAGTTTTCTTTTCTCTGGCACAGAACAATGGGCCTCAGGATGTCCAGCCCATCGAGGCTGCTGATTAACAGCCACATTCCTTACAATTTCCCATTTAGAAAGAGCTCATCCTAGGCCTTCAGGCGCCTCGTGAAGCACTTTGAGTGCTATCAAGTAGGGGAGCCTAAGGCAGATCCATTAAGAGAGGCCATGAAAGAAACAGGAAGAAGGACAAGGGAGCATACATACACCTAACCCACTAACAACCCAAGAGACTGGAGGCACAATCAGAAAGATAGATTAATAGATTGAATAAGATAATTAGAGATGAAAAGTAGGTAGACAACAGATAAAATTAGATGGATAGATATATTAGTCAGATGGACAGACAGACATAGACAGAGAGACAAGGTAAATATAGATAAGGGTTGTTCAATTGTTTTTCAGCTATGTCTGACTTTTGGGGAAGTCATTTAGGCTTAACAACAATACTGGAACTGGTCACCATTTCCTTCGCCAGTTCATTTTACAGATGAGGAAACTGAGGCAAACAGGATTGAGTGACTTGCCAAGGGTCATACAGCTAGTAAATGTGTGAGACCAGATTTGAACTCACAAGAAGATGAATCTTCTTGATTCCAAGCATCACCTAAACATAAACAGATTACATAGAGAGATATGATTAGATAAACAGACAACTATAGATGGATGGGTTGATAGACAAAGATATGGCTCCACTCTTTGCTCTTGAGAACCAGCTTAAGGTCTAGGAAGAAAACCATACTGTTATGTTATGAAAGGCTGTGAAAATCATAAAGGTCCATATAAATATCAGTACTATCATCATCTTCATCTTCATCATCAGTATTATGTCATTCTTCTTATCTTTTCCCACATAGGTCTTAGATGGAAACAGTCCAAAGACAAGTGATTATAGTATTGGGTTGTTTTTTTGTTTTGTTTTGTTTTGTTTGTTTGTTAGTTTGTTTTTTTTATGCTATATGGACATTTCTTCCTCCTCCTCCCATCCCCAGCTTTTCAGCTTTCTTTCATGCATTGTCTTCAACCACTATATTGACAGATCCTTGAGAGAAAAGATTGTCTCAGCACTTCGTACCTGCCACACAATAAGCACTTAATAAATGCTTAGTATTATATTGGTAGATTTGTTAAAGCATCTTTGGTACCACTTAAGGAGCAGACAGAAAACATACTGTCCTGTTTTCATTTTTTTTTATTTCCTCTCTTTGGTATCTATATTTTGTGAATTTTTCATTCCAAGTATTTTGGAGATTATGATTGTTCAGAATGGTATTATTCTTAAAAGTATTATTCTGAAATTTTTACAGATTAGTGTGTAAATTTGGACACTTATCTGTAATGATATCTGTCCAGCCCAATTTCTTTGCTGAATTTCTGAGGGTGTTTGGAGATTTATATTATAAGATCCACAGTTAATTTGTAAAGGATAGTAAACTTCTGGGGTATAATTCTAACCACCTAATTTTATCTTTCTAGAAATCAGGTAGGTGCCAAATTATTTTTTTTCCTGAGACAATTGGGGTTAAGTGATTTGCCCAGGGTTACACAGCTAGAAAGTATTAATTGTTTGAGGCCACATTTGAACTCAGATCTTCCTGATTTCAAGGCTAGTGCTCTATCCACTGAGCCACTTAGCTGCCTCAAGGTTCTAAATTCTTTAAATCTATAATGATATGTTTCTACTACTTCATTAAATAATCTGAATGGATCAATAAATCTGGGAACCTTAAAGGGAAACAACCTTTCTCTAATTTCTAGTAACAAGCACCTGATTTTGACTAACTTTTTACAAATCCTTCTATTTCTAAAAATAAAAATGCACAAAAGCACCATTTATTCGATTGCATTGTCCATACATTATTAGTTTAGTTCTTATGGATGTTACCCATGCAGGGCCTTTTGATTCTACTCTTGGATCTCACTCAGTTCATAGATCATGTCCAAAAAGAAATCACTTTCTGTTACATTCACTGGAATACAACTGTAATCAACCTTTACCTTAGCTTTGTTCCAAAAGTATTTTTGTCTATTTTAAACTTGCTTCATGCTCTGAAAATGTCTATCAATTCTCTTCTGTTTTGGAGAGGAAGTGCATATCTTTCTATAACTGCCTTAGGGTGAGGAGTTCAGTGTTTGTTAATATCATCCAGGTTTTTGTTTGGACACTTTCTAGATCCGTTGTCCACTTGCTGTGCCAAAAGTATACGTTAAGACTGGTATTGTATAGGCCTAAATTGCTCTGAAGGTGTTTTTTTTTTTTTGTGAAGTTTTTAATTTCAAAATATTGGCCAGAGTCTTAAATTTTAGTGTCAGCTTTTTCCTGGATACTTTCATACTTGGTATATCCAGACTGAAGGAGAGACCAAGGGCATTTGAAGCATGATGTCAATTCATGGGTTCAATTCAACATCTAAAAGTTTTCTATCTCTACACTTCCTTGGTGTGAGAATTTTATATATAGTTGAATCCAAGATATTTTAAAGTTGATGGAGCAGAGAAGAAATTTTGTGATGGTATAAAAGACATAATATGACAATGAAATGGATAAATGAACACGAAGAATAAAAGGTGGCATTAAAGTTATGAGTTGGGGTGATTGGAAGGATGGTTATGCTCAAATTGTTCAAAGAAAAATTGAGAAAGGAGAAGGATTGGGGAAGTGGGAAGAGAGAATGAGTTCCCTTTTTGGACTTGCTAAATTTGAGATGCCTTCAGGATATCTAATTCAGCTTTCATCCTTCCCACCCCATTCTCTCAGAAAAAAAAAATACTAAAAAACCCTGAACTCTGAGCAAAGGGTAATAAGCCAATTTGGTCTCAGACAAAAGCTAATAAAAAAAAAAATTGCCTCTCTTCTCTTAGCAGAGGGATAGGAAACTAGAAGGACAACTTGTTACATACATTGTTAGGAAATTTTATTTATTCATTGCTATGGCTTAATTGCATTTTTTTTCTTATGAGAGGATTAACTTCCTAAAAGGGAGGGGGAACTATATAAAAAGAAATCAATAATAGCACATTTTGAAAAGAATTATTATAGATGATAACATATGACATTAATATTAAATCATATAGCCTTAAAAATAAGAAGAAATTCTTATCAGGGACTTTTCATAACTATGCATAGGGAATGAAGTCAAACCAAAAAAGGGATAGAAGTGGTTAACTCGATAATCATGATATGATTCTAAAAAGATTTTTCATGAATGCAACTCAATAAAAAAAAAAAAAAGAAAGTAGAATGAGGAAAAATCTTTGTATCAAATATTTTTAATAACAATCTGATATCCAAGATATAAAGACAATTAACAGAAATATATAAGAACAAAGCCATTACCAAATGGATAAATAGTTAAAGGATAAAGACAGTTCTCAAAAGGGGAATTGCAATCTATTAACAGTTATATAAAAGGATGCTCCAGGTTACTAATTACAGAAGAAATAAAAATCAAACCAACTCCTGGGTTTTACTTCACACACAATAAGCTGGCAAAAATGACAAAATTTAGAAGTAATCAAGGTTAGAGAGATTGTGGCAACACAGGCACTAATGTATTATTGTTGGAGCTCAGAATTGATCCAAGCATTCTGGAGAGCAATTCAAATTGTGGGAAGAAAGTGACTAAAATATCTGTGTGTTGGGCCCAGAGATTCCATCTCTAACCATAGATGTCAATAACACAAAGGTCCCATATACACCAAAATATTTATAGTCACACTTTTTCTCCTAGCAGAAAATCAGAAATAAAGTGATGTCCATTGCTAGGAGAGTGGCTAAAGAAATTATGGTACAAGATTATCATGGGATATTACTTGCTATAAGAAATAATGAGTATGGTGAATATAGAAAAGCCTGAGAAGATATATATATATATATGGATTAAAGGAAAGCATAGTAACTAGAGAAACAATATACATAATGATTATAAAACAAAGAGTAGCAAAAAAAAAAAAAACAAACTAATCGTGGACTAAAGAAGAGGCATGAGAAAGATGTCTCCCTCCCTTCTTTGCCAAAGTGAGAGAGGATGCAGAATGCTATAAATAATGTCAACTGTTTTAATGTAATTAGTTTTCCCAACCCATCTTGCTGACTCTCACTCTCTCTCTCTCTCTCTCTTTCACTATAAAAGAGGGCCCTGAGAAGTATATAGAGTGGGACACGCTGGAAAAAGCAGATGATATAAAATATTAATCTAATACTATTCATAATAACTAAAATTTATATAATATCAAGTTTTTTAAAGACCTATATGAATATGTAATTTGATCCTCAAAAGCTCTGGGAGATAGGTGTTATTATCTGCATTTTACAGTTGAGGAAACTGAGGCTTAGAGGGTCATACAGCTAGTAAGTATCTATCCGAGGATGGATTTGAATTTCTCCTAACTGTAGAGCCAGAATTCCATCCCTATTAAAGTTTAAAGAGGTCTGAAAGATCAGCCCGCACATTTCCCCAAGAAAAAGATCACGGTCCCACTTGATGGACTGGCTTGTCTCAAGGTCCTAAAATTCATCAGTGGCAGAGTCCAGCTCTGATACTTAGGTCTCCTGACCACCAGGCCAATCAGTGTTTTTCCATTAGACTACAGTGCCCTCCATGGTGGGGCTAACAGTGTCACATCTCCAAAGCAAGTTACTGACTCTGTTGTAGGAGCAAATGGGAAGGAAGGATGGGAGGGGAAGAGGAAGGGGGGATAAAAGGGTCATTAGGAATTCACACAATTAATTAAACAAAGCTGGGGACAGGACAGCCCAGAGAACCCACTGATGACAAAGGTAGGGGCCAATTCTCCAAGGCCTCTTGTGGGCTACCACAAGGAAGGCTCCCAGATCCAAATCCCCACCCAGCCTTAAATATTTGATGCGAAAATCAAAGCTTCATTCCAACTTTTATGAGCAACGTCTCCTGTCTCTCCCTCCTGCCCCTTCTCCTTGACAGCCGCGCCCCCCTTCCCCAAGACTACCCCCTTCATCCTTCACAACCTCCCTCCATCAGCCCAAGTGCATTAGTGCAATTAGCACCAGCCCACTGGCGCCAATTAGCAGCCAATAGTGTCTATATTATGGCAGGGAGAGAATGGGGGAGGGGAGCCTGTGTCTCCAGCCGGCCTTCACACTCAATTACATTAAGTGGAGTCTCCAAGTTGTGGTTGGTTGGACAGTTGTTCAAGTAATTGTGTCTTCTCTGTTGCTGCAGGCAATCTCCTCCCAGGCTCTCTGATACCCTCCTTACTTACTCCCTCCCTTGTCCACTTACATCAACACACACTTCTTCAGAAAAATAAGAAGATGGCTAAGGAGGGGGAAGGGAATGGGGAGAAGGTAAAAAGGGAGAAAAAAAGGAGAAAACCCAGTGTCTTTGTTTGAAGTTTGATCTATACATGTAAATAAATGGAGACTTATATGTTACAATATTCAACATTATGATGAATAAGACGTTATCTTAAATTAATTGATTTCTTTAAATAATGCACAACACCGTTTGTTTTCTAGACTTCCCTTCTATTGTATTTATAATCATTTAAATATAATTTATTGGGATGAAGATTGTTTAACTCCAGTTGAAGGAGGGCTCTTTGGGAGATATTTTGGATTTCATCTTTAGATTCTAGTTGCTTTCAGATAGAGCAGGCAGTTTATTAATAATTATTGAATTGAGATAAGATTGTAAAGTAAATCTAGAAATGACCTTGGGGACCAGTTGGTCTAAACTTCCCATCTTACAGATGAGGAAACTGAGGCAGAGAACATCATAGGGTCATAGATTTAAAACTAGAATGAAACTTATAAAGACACACAGATTCAAGTTTCAAATCCAGGGTTTCTTACTCTAAACCAAGTGCTCTTTTCATCATGTCAAGAACTGAATTTAAGGGAGGGAGCTATAAAATGGCAGCAAGAATACTGGCTTTGGATTCAGAGATACTGGATTCAAATCTTCACCTTGGCACTGATTTCCTGTGTGACAAGATTGGGTCACTTTTCTCTGCATCTCTCTTCTATCTCAGGTCATAAGAGATATTAAAGATTACTCCAAACCTTTTACTTGACAGATGGGGAAACTGAGGACAGGAGAGATGAAATGATTTGCTTACAATCGCACAGATCGCAAGTAACGGAGACGTGATTCAAACTTTTGTCCTGTGATTCCTAATCATCCGTGAGTTGTCCTTTTGTGCTAGGATTCCAAGATTCTCTGATACCTGGTCACAGCCATGAAAAGACAAAGGAAGCTTTCTTTATATTACTAGAGATCAGATATATATTGTTTTTGTTTTTGTTGTTGTTGTTGTTGTTGTTCTGAATTTATATCTTCTGAATCTAGTATAGTCCCTGACACATTGTAAAAATGGGAGCAAAAAGGAAGTTCTTGAAAAATGTTTGTTTAATTAATCATACATCCAAAATTGAAGCTTAGAACTACAATAAAACTTTGGGAACATTATATGCATATATACCGTGTGTGTGTGTGTGTGTGTGTGTGTGTGTGTGTGTGTGATTAGAGATAGTAACTAGATCTGTCATTTCACATTTCATTGTTACCCAGGAAAGGGATATTTCTCTAACAATAAAAGCTTCCCCCTTGAGTCTTAGAGTTACCTAGAACACAAAGACATTATGTGACTTTATCAGGGATACCCAGCCAGTGTATTAGAGGAGGTGCTTTAATTTCTCCATCTCTCTTTATTTCTGGCTCCATCTCTCCATTTCTGTATCTCCTGTTTCTGTCTCTCTGCCTCTATTTTTCCATTTCTCTTTGTCTCTATGTGTGTGTGTATCTGGTCAGTCTGTCTGCCTCTCTCTGGTCGGTCTGTAGGTCTGTCTCACTCTCTGATCAATCTCTTTCTCTCTCTTTCTCTCTCTCTCTCTCTTTTCTTTCTTTCTCTCTTTCTCACACATTCCTATAGGTACACATCCTGACTGGATGCATGACATATTCTCTCAGTGTTCCAGGCACTTCTCTTAAACCCTCAGTTGGAGAAAAGATACCCACCACCTCCATTAGAAAAGCGTTTCCAGCTCAGGAAATCCCTTCCTGAGGAAGCACTGATCCCCATCACTTTCTATATGTAAGCAGAGCAACTTTGGGATCACCTCGGTCTGAACTTCCTGTGCCTCCATTTCATTCTACGTTCAAAAGAAGCACTGGATTATCTCACTTCTGAGATGACTTCTGAATGCCTCCGATTTCTCCTCTCCCAAAAGGCAAATTTGGCAGAGAAGGCAAAATGCCCTAAAGAAAGAGGTAATTCTCTGTGAAACTACTGGGATTTATTTAAGCCTTTACATGGCTTGGTATTTCTAAGCACTTTCTGATCTTTTTTAATCTAGTCCTCCATGGTGACCACAGACCAGAGAGAAAACCTTTGCCAGTTTGGTGCCAGAAGCAGAAGCACTCAGTGTTCCTTGGTAAGTAATGGATGGAAGTTTGCTCCTTTCCAAATGGCCCCTTCCCTTCACCCCAAGGTCTTCTTATAAACCAGATTTATGGCTTTGAAATCTCAGCTTAGAGTGGATCCTCTGCATTTACTTCCTGCTTGAGAACTAGGCCAGACACTGGTGAGGCTTAGAGAGAATTATGGACTTGCCCTCAAGGAGCCTACAGATTGTTTGGCCTTGTACTCCTGTGAAAAACTAGGGGTAAGTAGCCAAATGGAGTGCTACTCTTCTGAAGTAGATCTTTTGAGGATAACTTCAGATCAGGAAAAAAAAAGCCATCATTGGGGACAGAGCTCTCAGAAGAGGGTCCCAGGCACTGGGATTGAGTAGTGTGATCTTGAAAGACAGAAAACTCATTCTCAGGTCTACCTCACCCCTACTTCTATTGGGACTTCCATTACTGGTTGACTGTAAACATGGCAGATGCACTTCTCTTATAATAGTCTAGTGCAGTTATTCTTATCCCCATTACAGACTTGAGCAAACTGAGCCTAAGAGAAACTAAAATGATTTTAGCCTGGTTTGCACAGTTAATAAGCATCAGAGGCAGGATTTGAAATCAAATCTCTGCCTCCAAGACCAATGCTCTTTCCACTACGAGTTATGTTTTTAGTCCATGGAGTCATGAAGTCCTGTGTCCCATGAGAAGTTCCTGAGCACTTGTGACCGAGCGTTGGTAGTTGGAGCACATTATTCACTTAACAGATAAGGACTTAAAACAAGTCCTTTTGTAAGCAAAGATTTTGTAATTATTATTTTATACACATTGGTAGACAAAGAAAAAAAAAAAAGCACCTTGACCCTCGATACTCAATCTGGGCAACTCTGAAACTAAGAGGCCAAGGAAGTGCTAACAAACATTGGTAAAGGGAGTCCTCACCTAGGATTTCCCTATAATAATGAAATTACAAGTGCAGCCTGCCCCTTGCTTCTTTATGTCCCATTTACAAAGTTTCTCCACTCCTGCCTGCCTCCTTCCTGTCTGTAGAAAGCAAAGCATGATCATGAGAGGAAGGAACCAGGTATCAAATCTCATAATGCTTCTTCTGTACGATAAGGTGTCAGCAATGAAAATATTCTTATGTGCTTTTGCATAGGAGAAACAAAGGGGAAGAAATAGAAAGGCAGAGAGAAGAGAGACAGAGAGTGAGACAGAGACAATGAGAGAGATAGACACTGAAACAGAGATAAAGAGAGAGAGACAGAGACAGGGAGACAGAGATGGCGAGACAAAAAGAGACAATGACAGAGACAGGCACAGAAATACACATAGAGACAGAGACAGTGATAAAGAAACATAGACAGGGATAGGGAGACAGAGAGACACAGAGACAGAAATGGCAAGACAAAAAGACAATGACAGAGATAGAGACAGATACAGAGATAAAGAGAGTGACAGAGACAAAGAGAGATAAAGAAACAGAGCCAGAGATAAGGAGATAGAGAGATACAGACATAGATACAGAGATAGAGAGACAAAGCCAAGGGAGACACAGAAAACAGACTAAAAGATCTGGCTTCAGATCCTCTCTATAAAATATACCAGCTGTGTGACCCCAGGCAAGTCAATTTTCTCATTGCTCTAGGAAGCTTTTTAAGACACTAAATTGCTGGCTCACATTAGGAAATGGGGTTTCCTATGCCTGTGAAATCCCAGATCTAGTCCCTACTCATACATTTACCTGTATATGCGTCTTTAAATCCAGGTGTACCCCCATACCTTCCCAACATCAGGTGAATCAGTGACCAAGATCAGCAGACTTCCCAATTCTTAATGCCTATCCAATATTCTAGGACCCAGGACCTGACAGTAGGGACACTACCTCTCATTACTGGCAAAGATCTCCACAACTTAGGAGATATTCTTTGGAGGTTTCTGTGACCCTAGACTTTAGCATCGTGCAGCCAAATGGGTGATGGTCATTCTCTTGGGACCTGGGCTGATCCTCAGATAAGAGACATGTCATCTTTCCTAGATTCATCGACATCTTCAACTTTGCAGGATCTTCCACAGCTTGTGTGTTCCTGGGCATGATCTAGAAGAAATCCATCTTCTTCAAGAAGTGAAGGACCCCAAAGATCTCCATATTCACCAGAGACACTTTTTGTTTTGTTTTGTTTTGTTTTCTCGATCTGGGTTAGCTAGGTAGCACAGTATATAGAGGACTGGACACAGAGTCAAGAAACTATGAGTTCAAATCTAGTTTCAGATGCTTCCTAGCTGTGCGCCCCTAGATAAATCCGATTCAGTTTCCTCAACTGTAAATGGGGATCATAATTGTACCCACCCCCCAGGGTTGTTATGAACATCAAATATGTATTTATAAAGATCTTAGCACCGTGCCTGACTTATAGTAGGTGCTGTATAAATATTTATTTCCCTTTCCCCTCCTTTTCCCTAATCCACTTTCAATTTCTAAGGCTGAAATATTATGCATTTTCTTGAGTTATAGAATTTTGACACCTACAAGTTGATTTAGCTCATAAAATATCCCAGCTGTATCTTTGCCTAATATACTGCTCCAGCACCCTAGCTAGTAAGGACTGCTAGGATAAGGAAAGAGGGTGGTAACAAGGTGTATGTGTAGGGGAGGGGGGGAGGATTAACTCTTTCATCACTGGAATTCCATCCTTGGATTTTCTGCTATACTAATGGGTGAGTAGTATCTCCCATGGCTGACTATATCTCCCCAACCCTGGCCATGCTTCATATTATGTTCTGAACATGTTCTTGCCTGTCAGCATCCCTGGGGCTTTCCAAACCAAAATATCCCTCCTTGGCCACTGTTTCTTTATGTGTATTGTCTCCTCTTATAAATGGAAGCTCTTTGAAGGTAGGAATTAACTTAACTTCTGTGTTAGTATCTGTAGTGTTTAACACAGTGCTGGACAAATAGTAAATGCTTAATAAATCCCCTGTCCTTCCTTCAAGATGCTGTTCTTTTTTTTTTTTTTAATAACTTTTTATTGACAGAACCCATGCCAGGGTAATTTTTTTACAGCATTATCCCTTGCATTCACTTCTATTCTGATTTTCCCCTCCCTCCCTTCACCCCCTCCCCCAGATAGCAAGCAGTCCTTTACATGTTAAATAGGTTACAGTATATTCTAGATACAATATATGTGCAAGATGCTGTTCTTAGTGCTAGTTTTGTTTTGCCTTTTTAATTTATTTATTTTTAATACACATTGCTTTATGAATCATGTAGTGAAAGGAAAAATCAGAACAAAAGAGAAAAATCATATGAGATTTAAAAAAAGAAAAAAAAAAGAAGTGAACATAGCATATATTGATTTATATTCAGTCTCTTTAGCTTTTTGTTGTTTTTTTTTTTTTTCCTGGATGCACATGGCATTTTCTGTCCAAAATCTTTTGTGGTTGCTTTCTATCACTGAACCACTGAGAAGAACCAAGTCTTTTATTGTTGATCATCATACATTTTTACTGTTTCTATATACAATGTGTTCCTGGTTCTGCTTGTTTCACGCAGCATCAGTTCATGTAAATCTTTCCAGACCTTTCTAAAAATCAGCTTGTTCATCCTTTTTAATAGAACAATAATATTCCATAATCTTCATATACCACAACTTGTTCAGCCATTCCCCACTTGATGGGCATCTCCTTATTTTCCAATTCTCTGCTACCACAAAAAGAGCACTACACACATTTTTGCACATATGAATCCTTTTCCTTCCTTTATAATTTCCTTGGAATACAGACCCGGTAATGGCATTGTTGAGTCAAAGAGTACACACAGTTTTAAACCTTTGGGGGCATAATTCCAAGTTGCTCTCCAAAGTAGTTGGATCATTTCACAACTTCACCACAATGCATTAGTGTTCCACCTTTCCCATATCCCCTCCAAAATTTGTCATTATCTTTTCCCCTCATCTTAGTCAGTCTGAGAGGTATGAAGCGGTACCTCAGAGTTGTTTTAATTTGAATCTCTCTAATTAATAGTGATTTAGAGAGTTTTTTTTTTTTCTTAAGAGAAAAGATAGCTTTAATTCCACCATCTGAAAATTGTCTGTTCATAGCCTTTGATCTTTTATCAATTGGAAAGTGACTGGTATTCTTATAAATTTGAAGTAGTTCTTTATATATTTTAGAAATGAGACCTTTATCAGAAATACTGGCTATAAAGATTTTTTCCCAACTTTGTACTTGTCATTTAATCTGTTGGTTTTGTTTGTGTAAGCCCTTTTTAATTTAATGCAATTAAAGTTGTTCATTTTGCTTTCATGATCTTGTCTAATTCTTATTTAGTCATAAATTTCTCCCTTCTCCAAAGATCTGATGAGTAAATTATCCCTTGCTCTTCTAATTTGTTTATGGTATCCTTTATGCCCAAATCATATACCCATTTCGATCTTATTTTGGTATGGAGGGTGAGTATATAGGTTTATGCTGAGTTTCTGACCTATTATTTTCCAGTTTCCCCAGCAATTTTTGTCAAACAGTGAGTTCTTATTCCAGAATCTGGAGTTTGGTGGTTTATCAAATACTAGATTACTATAGGCCTTGATTATTGTGCCATGTGTATCTAATCTATTCCACTGACCCACCAGTCTATTTCTTAACCAATTTTGATGACTGTTGCTTTATAATATAGTTAGGTTTGATATTGTTAATCCACTATTCTTTATATTTTTTTTCATTAATTCCTTTGATATCCTTGACCTTTTGATCTTCCAGATGAATTTTGCTATCATTAGTCCTAGTTTTGCAAACACAAAACTGTGATATTTCCTATCCTCAAGATGCTTAAAATCTGCTAGAAGATATAAATACAACATATACCCAAGTAACTACAAAATATTTGAAATGTGATTTGAAATGACTTCAAGAAAGAAGTTATTAGGAAAAGACTTAAGCTGCAAGCTGATTTTCAATCTACTAATTGTAGGCAGATAATTGTAATCAAAGGATGATGAAAAGCCAAAGACAATTCAAAATCTTAATATTAAATCATAGTTTCAACCTCATCTTCAGAAAACATGATCTTGAAGGCCTTCACTATGCAACACCCTCAATTTCTTCCTCTGAACAAGTTTGTTAACCACTGCCCTAAAATGGGGATAATTAAAATCAGTACAGTTCTTCAAGGTTTACAATATGTTTTCCATACATTATTTGTATGCATTGTGGAGGAGACAAATATTCAATTTCACTAGTTTGGGGAATTCTCAGTATGGAAATTCCCATCACAGATACAAATCAGTAACATAGTTTTAGAGAACTTTCTGGGACCTAAAGATACAAAATGGTCTTTCAAGAGTTACTTGGCGATTATATGTCAAAGGTGGGATTTGAAAGCCTAATGAGGAAGCCAAATCCATCCACGAGGCAATACTGCCTCTCAATTCTAGGTAGCTGCAGCAATCAGCATGAAGAAAGATAATTTTGGGTACAGTGGGACATCCCACCAATCACTTTCATCCTTGGCTACTGTGGAGAAATGTGTTCTGTACTGCCTACTGTGATGGATAGAGTACCAGTCTTGGAATCAAGAAAATCTGGGTCTGAATCTGGCCTCTGACTGCATAATTCAAGACAAGTCACTTAATCTTTCTAAGTATCATTTTCAGTTAAGTGTTGGAACAGACCATAAAGTGACTGAACCAGCTCAAGTACCAGTTGGACCAACCCTCTTATTTTATAGAGGGAAAAAAAAAAACCCCTCTGATTTCACAAATATGGAAACTGAAGACTAGCAGCATGGAATGATGTGATCAAAATCATGTAGCTGAGCTGGTATTAGAACCATTCCCTACTGGCAAATCCAGCATTATCTCAATTGTATCATCTTGTTTCACCTCAGTTTTCTAACTCTGTAAAATGAGATGGGACTAAAATTATGATTGTACATGTTTCTCTACATTATTAATGTTTTTATTTGTATCCTAGATTCTCAAAACCATATCTGGCACTTATTAAGTTCTCAACTAAATTGATGAATGACAAAAATAATTTTTAAAAAATGACTTCCTCTCTACAAACAATTGATCACTAATTACATATTCTTGAAGTAGAGACTTTAGTGCTCAGCAAGGTTCTTCTCCTCTTTCTTCACATCCCTCACCACTCCCAAGGAGAGACACAAAAGCCTGAATATAAATATACCACAAGAACACCCTGGGAGGATGTCACCTTTCTAGAGAAAGCCTGGTGTTCTGGCCACAGGCCTTACTCTTAAAGATTTTTTTTTTTTTTTTTGCTTTTGAATTTGGCCTTCAGAAAATCATTGTCTCCCCACTTTTTAGTAAAAGAGGCAAAAAGAGCTCACTGGATACTTTGTGCCAATAAACCGGACAATATTCCAAAGGGCTTTGCAGATGCCAATGACTTCAGACATAGGGCCCCTATTTTGAACATTTAGGGACAGGCAGAGAGCCAAAAGACTGTGGAATTACAGAGTTATTCTTGTTCCTTCCTGATTAAGATGGATCAGAGCGGCGAAAGACTTCAGTGGCCATAACAGCAATTTCCCGATGTCTTCCTGTCTCATTCACAATATTTTTTTTTTTCAGATTAAGTCACAAAAATTCAATAAAATGCAAACCATTATTTTGTAAGTAGTTTGTATGTATCTCCTATTTACTGATCTCCTACTCAGCCGCCCAGAAGAATGGGAGCACCTTGAGAATACAAGTTATTTTCCATTTCATTTTGGTAAATGATTTTCTAGCCATACTTGAGAGGTAATGTGGTAGTGGAAGAGAGAGAAAATTCTGGCTTCATAGTTAAATAACTTGGATTCAGTTCCCAGATCTGTCTAAGAAACTAGAAAAAATTCAAAATACATGACATCCATGGTCATCTTAGTTGATTATTCCTTTCTGACCTTCAGGTTGTTTTTTAAAATTTAATTTTTAATTGTTATTATTATTTATTATTAATACATAAGTTATTTATTCATTTTAAAATTTAATGGAATTAAACCTTTAAGCTATATTTGTCGACTGGACATGGAAATGTAAGGTGCTTTAGAGAACAAAATACTAGCTCCAGGAATCAGGAAATCCTGTATTCAAATTCTGCCTCAGACAGTCCCTAGCTATGTCATTCTGACCTGAGCACTTACCTCTTCCAGTCACATTTCCCCTTTTTTTTACCATATTTATCTGTGTATATACCATATCCCAGGGCAGCTAGGTGTATAGAATGCTAAACTTGGAGGCAGGAAGAATCATCTTTTTGATTTCAGATCTGGCCTCAGGCACTTAATAATTTAAGTCACTTAACCATTTGCCTCAGTTTCCTCAATTGTAAAACAGAAAAGAAAATGTCAAACCACCCCAGTATGTTTGCCAAGAAAACTCTAAATGGAGTCATGAAGACACAAGTACAGTGACTAAAGAACAACATAAGATATGTCTTCTCCTTGTCCATTTGCCCAACCCCAGAAGGCAGAAATTGTGTAGGCTAATGCAATGTTCTTTTTTTCCCCCTGAGGCAATTGAGGTTAAGTGACTTGTCCAGGGTCACACAGCTAGGAAGTGTCAAGTGTCTGAGACCAGATTTGAATTCAGGTCCTCCTGACTTCAGGACTGGTGCTCTATCCACTGCACCATGTAGCTACCCCTAGTGCAATGTTCTTTAAGAGCTAATATTTAAATAGCACTTTCAGGTTTTCAAAACATTTCAAAACATCATGCCATGTATTCCTTACAACAATTTTGTAAGAGATGCTATTTTTATCTTTATTTTACAGATGAGAAAACTGAGGTTCATAGAGTAGCAATCATTTGCCCAGGGCCACATCACTAAATAAGGATGTGATTTGAACTCAGGTCTTCCTGAATCTATCCATTGTGCCACCTAGAATAAGACTTTGTATACAGTAATTAGTTAATAAAAGTACATTAAGTGACAATTTTGAGGATAGATTCAGTCTTTCTTTTGACTGTATCCCCGGTGGCTTCCATAGAGCCTGAGATATAGGTACTTTAAATGCTTTGGAATGAATGAATGAGTTAATGAATAGTTCCATTTCAAAACCTCCTAACCTCCACCCCAAACTGCAATGTGTCTTTTAAAAATAAAATTTGCTTTGTTTTGAGGATTTTTTTTAAAAAAGAATTTCATAATAACAACAAAGCTAACTTAAAAAAAAAAAAAAACAGGTGGAAGAGGCAGGACCAAGAGATGGAGTTAGGGCATCACAACACACCTGCCCTCCTTGGGAAGAAGCTAGTCTTAAAACAGGGCCCACATTTATAACAATAACTCTCTGGTTGTTCCATAGTCCAAAAAGGAAAGAAATCCTGTGCTCTGTGCCCCAGGGTAGGAAAGATTCAGTTGCAGTCAATAATTGAACAAACATAGACTGTCAGAGCCACCCAGTAGTCTTTAGAAATGTTAAGCAGGGTGTGGAAAAGGGTGAGGCCGGGGTGACTGGGAGGATAAAAGGAGGTAATATAATAAAAAAATCCCTTCCGTTTATGTAGGAGGCAGTGTGATCTATAGTAATAATAGCAGGCAATTATATACTGCTTAAAAGTTTGCAAAGCATTTTGCAAATATGATCTCATTTGATCCTCCACACTAACTCTAGGTAGGTGCTGTTTATATACCCATTTAGTAGACAAGGAAACTGAGGCCAGTAAGTGACCTGCCCAGGAAAGTGTCTGAGACTGGAAATGAACTCGGATATGCTCTGATTATAGGTCAACCGTTGTGCCAGCTAGAACCCTTGATTTTTACTGGAAGAGCCCTGGAAATGGAGTCAGAAAGCCCATGCTCAAATGTGGAGTCCTCTGTTCACTTCCATGGTGATTTTGAGATAGGCAATCCGACCATTTTGGGCCTCAGTTTCCTTTTCCTCATTTACAAAATGAGAGGGACAGTCCCTGGGTTCAGAAAATATGCTTCACAACTAAGAGATAAAGGAGGGTCTATGGATGTCAATTCTCGTGAAAAAGCTCAAAGGCTTTTTGTGTCCTCCAAGCTCAATCAGAGTTACAGAATAGTGCACTAAAGGGGAAAAAAAAATATTGGATTACAAGTCAGAGGACCCGAATTCAGATGTTCTTGGCTCCAATATTTATTATTTCTATGACTTTGGGAAAAAATATTTGAATTTGGGGGGCCTCAGTTCCATATTTATGAAATGAAGAATGGAATAGATGACTTCAAAAGCTCATTCCAGCTCTAAAATTTTGATCATTTCAATAATATGGTTAAGAAGTTTAAGGCTACTTAACTAAATTATTATTAATTTGCTGAAGATAATTGTTTCATTAATAATGCTAAATCCAATGTACTGAGCTTTTTAAGCACCTATTTGTCAGGTTAAGCACTTTAAAATATTATCTCATTTGATCCTCAACAACCCTGGGAAGTAGATGTCGCTATTATTCTCATTTTACAATTAAGGAAACCAAGGCAGACTTAGTTAAGTGACTTTCTCAAGGTCTCATAACTTGTAAATTTCTGAGGTCAGATTTGAACTCAGTTTTTCTCCAGACCCAGTACTCTATCCAGAAGTACAGCATGCAGGACTCAGGTACGGATAGTAATCCTGCTATTGTCAGCTCTGGTCAGACCACATTCAGAATATTGTGGTCAGTTCTTGACACAATATTTTTAAGAAACATCCTGATGAGTTTAAGAATATCTCTAGTCTCCATGGTCAGGACACATGCTTTCTGAATTCTGCACTTTAGCCATAATTTATTTGTCACCAAAAATGACTGGATCACATATTCAATCTCATCATGCCTTTTCCTCTTACCAGCTTCAAGGACTTCAGGACCAATGAGAATCTTCTGATCATGTCTGCCCCTTAGCAAGAGGCCAAAGTAGGTGTTCAACCCAACAGAGCCCAAGTATGTATTTCATGGGTTAGATGGTGATTTCATAGGTTTATGACATGCTATATTTACAAAAGGCAGCTAAGAGATATAGTGAATAATGTGCCAAAACTGAAGTCAGGAAGGCTCATTTTCCTGCATTCAAATCTGGCCTCACATATTTACTGGCCATCTGACCCAGGACAAGTCTCTTCACCCTTTTTGCCTCAGTTTCCACATACATAAAATGAGAAGAAAAATGGCAAACCACCCTAGTATCTCTGCCAAGAAAACCAAATGGCATCATGAAGAGTCAATCATGATTGAAACAAATAAACAAAAACAATATTCATAATAACCATATAAGAATCACTAGTCTCCTGGACATTTCTTACATCTTGTCCCAGAATCATCTTGACCTCAACATGTCCAGTAGCACTCAACAAAGAAGCTGGTACATAGCAGGCACTGTAAAAATGCTTATTGCCTTCCTCCTGCCTTCTCTTCTCTTCCCTTTATAAAACCCAGTTTTCTACCAAGCTTCTCAGTCTCCATCACCAGCACCGCCATTTTTTATCTTCTAAATTCACAGGTTTGTAAACTCATCTTTTGTCTTTCCCTTATCATTACCCAAACCTGTAATTTCCACCTCCATGACAAGCCCACATTATCTCTTACATGGACTATTACATTGACCTCCTAGTCTCTCTCTATGTCAAGTATCTTCCCACTCTCACTAATCCTCTACATGGCTGATATACTGATTTTGCTCAAATGTAGGTCTACCTATGTTGTTCAATTAAACACTAATGGCTTTCATTGTCTTTATGATTAAATACAAACTCCTACTATCTCCTGCCTGCCTCCTCTTAGAACTGGCTTCCCCTAAGCCTGGAATACATTAACTCTTCTTCTTCTCTACCTTTAAGAAACCTTCCCTTCCTTCAAGGGCTGCCTTCATAAAGATTCTTAACCTTTTTTTTTTTTTTTATGGCCTAGATCTTTTTGAGCATTTGTTGAAACTCATGCCCAGCATAATGCTTTTAAATGCATCCAATAAAGTATGTAGAATTACAAAAATAATAATCATAATCATAATAAAATACACATCAAAATATTTTTTAAAAAACAACAAAAGTTCATGGACCCTAGGTTAAGAAACTCTATTATATATAAGAATTATTTCTTGTCTTCTTTTTTCAAACAATCGTTAGTCCCTACCCTTGTTAATCAAGGTCTATTTAACCAAATTTTCTGGGTATATATATATATTGAAATAGATATAGAAATATATATAGATATAGGTTTCTATATAAAAATCTATATTATTTGTATGAAATATAAACATAAATATATAGAGAAATATACATATATATACTTTACATATACTTATATATATAATTATATACATGTATATATATTTGTGGTTTTATATTTGTATGTTTTTATTTGTATTTAAATATGTATGTTTTTACATCTGTATATACATATATTTACATACACACACAACACTTTCTCTCCTGAATCTGTAAACTCCTTGAGGGAAGGTAACTTGTGTCTTTACATTCTCAGCACCTGGCACTGTACTCAAATACACAGATAGTTTAGGTCTTATCAACCCATTTTACTAATAAGAAATTCAGATTCAGGGAAACAAAATGAATTGTCCAGGTGGTAAATGATAGAATTGGCTCCTTTAAATCCAAATTTTCTGTTTCCAAATCCAAGTGCTCTTCTCATCATTTTATTCTGCCTTCTTAATATGTGGGAGCATTTCACCCCAATATCTCATTTAAAAAATGATGGAGATATTTCACTCTTATTGTAATCCGTGAAAAGATGCCTAGCTTCTTACTCCCAATGAAGTTGCCCTGAGAAGGACCCAGGGATGGCTTTCTAACACCAGAGACATCCTTACTAGCCCAGGGCAGGTGGGAATGACCAGTGTTCCCTGCAGTCCCCATTCCCCAAAGCTGCTTAAGCCAGCATGACAGTTCCCCAGTTCTGAGCTAGCGTCTCTTCTCATCCATCTACTCCCAGACAAGGACTCAGGGTCCCAGCTCTCCATTCTTCCCCTGTATCATCTCTCACACCTCAGGGGCCTGAGAAAAAGGACTAAAGGCATCAGTGAAAACTCTTGGACTGCCCTATGGTTTTATAAGACAGACAAGGAGGCTTAAGGGCTAAACACTGTCACAGTCTTTGCTCTGGGCAGGCAAGTTGGGCAAGGACAAAGGACAGCTAATTAAGACTTCAGGGGAAAAGAAAAGATCCAAACAGTGGCTATCCAGCCCTATCTCTAGCCCAGCCCCTAAAGATACAAGATCATCCCAGAGGTGAAGTTTTTTTTTTTTCCTATGACACTGAAGTTTTATTAATCCTTCAAGGATATGAAAGTTCAGCAATGTCTGTTCTCTTCCCTTAAATCAGATCACTTTTCCTTTATGAATTAGGATCAAGAAATCAGTGAAAATTTATCGAACACTTATTATGTACCAAGCATTGTGTTTTGTACTGAGAAAATAAAGAAAAGCAAAATCATAGTCCCTGTACCTTCCAGGGCTCACATTCTAATAGGAGAAAAACACAGGGAGAGATAGAGACAGACAGACAGACAGACAGAGACAAAGACAGAGACAGAGAAACAGAGAGAGAAACAGAGACAGAGAAAAACAGAGACAGAAAGACCACAACAGAGAGAATAACACACACACACAGAGAGAGAGAGAGAATGTTAGAGAAACAGAAAGAGGCAAAAACACAGAGATACAGAGAACAAAGCATTAAGGAGATACACAGAATAGTGTCATTAGAATGACACTAGGATGGAAGTCATAAGAAGCTGCAAGGTAGAGATGAGACTGGGAAAAGCTTCCTGAAGAAATTGGCACATGCTAAGTGAAGAGAGAGGGCATTCTGTATAGGAGGGCTAGCAAGGAGGGACATGGAAGATCTAGAACACTGAATGTGAGAAGCACCAAGAAAGTCAATATAGTCAGAGCAGAGCTTTCTGAAGGGGAATAAAGGATAAGAAAACTGGAAATGTAGTAAGAGGTCAATTTGTAAAGGAATTTAAATGCCAGGCAGAAGGGTTTACATTTGTTCCTAAAAATAACAGGGACAAAGATGACTCTGAATAGGGAGACCAATTAGAAGGCTATTGCCACAGTCTACGCAGGAGACAATGAAAGTTTGAACTAAGGGTAAGGGTGATGTGAGTGGCTGAGGGGTGGAGAAAAAAAATGACAAGGTCTGGGAATTCAAGTTTCTTCCTCTCATCTTGAATGAGATGAGGTGAGATCTTTAAAGACAGTTGTGAAAATCATGTAAAGCTTCATCTACTTCAGAGTATGAGTAGGCCCTGAAGGACTTTGAGCATTAATCCAAGGGCATACTTAAATCCCCTTTCTGCTATATTCCCATGACATCATTTTCTCCCTATTTCAATCAAATATGGGCAATTATGTACTTATTGGTCAAGTTCAATATCTAAACACGTTTAGAATGTAAGACCCTCAGCCAATGAGGATGAGAGTCAGTGGTGGGAGGGGGTATCTGTGTTAGGGATTAAAGTGTTAACCCTGCCCCCAGGAGGTGCTTCCTCCCTTCATAGTATGCTGGATGGGTCACCCTTCCGACAAGAATGGATAATAAAATTTGCTTTGCTTCTAGAGATCACTCCAGCTTTTTTTATTAAATGGTGACCTCTCAACATTTCTAAGCCACACAATCTGAGGTCTCTTTCAGGCACAGATCCCATCCTGTGACTCTAATTCTTAAAATTAATAATTTTTTTATATTTTATTATTTTTAAATTATTTTTTTTATTTTCATTATGAACTTAACACCAAATAAGATGGACATTTGCAAATACATAGTAGAACAGAAAATGAGGATTATATGCTAAACAATAGGTCTCCTAATCATATGACCTTGACTTTCTTTGTTCAGAATATAATAAGATCAACTTGTAGCTTTCAAAGCTATCCTACTTTTCTGGTCTTCTTTCTTGACTGCCTTCTGTTTGTTTTCTGTTCACTTAAAAATACCTCAGTGAATATCTTTTCTTTCTTTTCTACTCTATGCTTCTATCCTTATTCCCTTTTGTCCTTATCCTCTTTCCTATTAGGGGGAAAAAAAACCAGAAAATCAAAATCCTTGTAACAAATACATACAATTAAACCAAAACAAATTTCCACATTGTGTTATCTGCATTTTGAGTCCATCACATTTCTGTCAAAAGATAGGTAGCAAACCCTCTGCAAATAAGATTGGTCATAGCATTGGTCAGAGCCTTTATATTCTTCTTTGTAATATCACTGTGAGTGTATAACAATATTGCTCCTGTTCTTTTCACTCTGTGTCAGTTCACATAGAGTTTCCAAGTTTTCTCTGAAATCATCCATTTTCTCATCTCTTATGAGATAAAAGCATTCCATTATGTTTCTATCCCATAATTTGTTTAGCCCTTCCCAAATAGATGAAGGTGTCCCTTGGTTTCCATTACTTTGCTGCTATAAAAAGAGCTGCTATAAGTATTTTTGGATCCTCTTTTCTTCTTTCTTTGATCTCTGAAATATAGGAATACTTGTGGTATGGCTAGGTCAAAGGACAAGCTCAGTTTAGTGAATTGGGGGGCATAGTTCCAAATTGCTTTTCAAATGAGTGGGCCAATTTACAACTCAATTAACAATGCATTAGGGTACCCCCCCTCCAATTGGCAGTTTCTTTTTTTTTTTCTTTTCTTTTTCTTTCTTTCTTTTTCTTTTCTTTTTCTTTCTTTTTTTTTTTTTTTTTTTGGTAATCTTTGCCAATCTTATGGGAATTAAGTAGAATGTTAGAGTTGCTTTAAATTGCACTTCTCTGTGTTTATTTTTTTTTCATATGTTTATTGATAGCTTGGGTTTCTTCCTTTGAAAACTGTCTATTCATAGACTATGACTATTTGGGGCGAGACTTATTTTGGGAAGCTCCAGAAACCAGGGCTTGGACCAATGGATGAAATTACAGAGAGATGGGTTTAGACTTAAGATAGGGAAGAACCTTCTAACAATTAGAAGTGCCCCCAAATGGAATGGAGATGGTAAAAGCAGTCCTCATCAGTAGCAACATTAAAACAGCAGGCTACTACCACCTGTTAAGGGAATTAGTGAAGAGATTAGTAGATGAGGCAGATTAGACCAGATGCCTAGATCTTCTCCAATCTAAGATTGTTCAATGCACCCTTTAGTTTTAAAGCATAAATCAGACTCTTACAGTTGTCACCAATTCCTCATTACTCACCCACCCTTAGAAATCCCCGAAGGCCATTGCCAGAGCTATATTCTTCTTTACTCTTCATCACTGAGGAAGAGCGATATTTTTTTCTATCTGGGTTCAAGGAGCACCCTCTGCTTCAGGAAGCAGCAATTGTGGGCTGCTTCTCTCCCCCAAGTCTCAGTATCTTCATCTGTAAAAGGAATCTAGATCAGAGAGTCTTAATTTCGAGTCCACAAATGTGCTTTTCCCCCCCCCAACATATTTATTTGATTTCTTTCATTGGCCTACATATTTTATGCATTTAAAGATGTTAATTTTAGAAGGGTAAATGGGTTTCACCAGTTGCCCAAAAAAGATAAAGAACCCATGGCTCTCTAAGACCCCTCCCAGTTCTGACATTCCCTGTTCTAAGGCTCCTTCCTGCTCTAACATTCCATGTTTTAAGGCCTCCCCAAGCCTTGATATTTCACATTCTAAGACCCTTCCCAGATGTAATATGTCCTGTTCTCAGGCCCCTTCCAATTCTGATACTTTATGTTCTACGGCCTCTCCCAGCTCTAAAAGTCCTGTTCTGAGATCTTTTGGACTTTTCAGAGGAATAGTGTTCTTTGATTTCTAAGAGGGGACCAGCTTTAAAACAATGTGATTCAAGAAATTATATAATGTGAAAATTCAAAATTATAAACATTTGAATGAAGAGGATTGAAAATTTATATGTTTCACAAAAAGAACCTTTGCTTTAGCCAAGGAGATTGCATTTTTTTTTCTGTTTCTACTTTTAAAAGCGATTCTCCTTTCTCAACTCAATTCAAATTGTTTCTTAAATAATAATAATAATCACTTATATTGGACTTTAAAATTTGTAAAAAAGCTCATTTCCAGTCTAGATTCAAGAAGAAGGAAAAAGAGGACAAGGAGAAGGAATGGCAGACAGACAGAAAGAGAGAGGAGAGACAGAGAGATAGAGAGAAACAGAGACAGAGACTCAGAGTAAGGTTTCAAAGCACTTTCCATATGTTATCTTATTTGGTTTGAGGGGACAGACTAACTTAGATTCAGTCCCACCTGGCCCCACCAAGTGTTTCCGAGGTTTGATTAAATCAAATGACCATTTCTCAGAAATGAATGGAAAAGGGGACTATTTCCTGCCTGGGCCCTCTTTGTCTGGGGTGTGCAGGCCCCCAGCCCCAGGCTGCCCTCCGTGGCCTGGCTTTCTTCCATCCATATCCTGTTTAAGCAAAATGACCTCCTCTGCTAATTAGGCTGCCTTCCCCTTCAGCTGCCCTGGTTTCCCCACCCACACCTGTTTTCCTCAGCAGGTGTGAGCAATCATTTCCTAATTATTCTTGGGATTCTGAGAATTCTCAAGACTGATATGTTCCAGTGAAGAAATGCCAACATGTCCAGTCACTGCCCTCCTCCCAATGGTGGGAAAAAAAATTTAAGAGAAATCAGAAGAAACTGAGGCAGACACAGGGTAAATGATACAGCTAGTGAGTGTCTGAGGAGAGACTGGTAACAGGAGGACCCCTGCCATCATCCACCCCAAATGTTCATAGGAATTATTTGCGCCCAACCTGTGGCAGAGCAATCCAAGCTTGTCTTGGACTGATTAACCACAGTCAGACCCTGTATCTGGACTCTAATATAGTGATGTCATTTTGGTTCTCTTTGAAAACAAAGGAAATCAATCAATACTACGTAGGGAACACCATTCTTTTAAGCCCCAACCAGAAGACTCATTGATGGTAGCCAATAGGATGGAGAGTGTGGATGGGTCAATGCAAAGGTATTAGAATACAAGAATACTCAAAGTACACTGGTTGACCACTACTGCATACAAAGTGTCTTCAATTATAAAACAAGCTACTTTCCCTCCCAATCCTGAATCTCAGCCATTAATTATCAAAATTCTTTCAAGCATTGGTGAGATTAGCCCCCTTTTCCAGATATGGAATATTGAAGCTACCTATCTTCCTGCACACAGTGCATCGAAAGTAGGAGAGAGGTTAAAAAAAAAAAAAAAGGCAGAATTGAAGGTAGACTGGATTTTGAGTCATTGATGCTGATTAGTTGTGGGCTGGAAATTCTGGTGTGTGAGATCCTGGGTTCAAATCTCACTGCTATCAATGACTGCTTCTGTAAGTGAGTCCCTGAAATTATTCAATCCTTGGTTTCCTCATCAGTAAAATGGTGATTATACTCACCTCTGATAAGGATTATCTGAGAAAATATTCATAAAATGCTTTTCAAGACTTCAAATACTGTCTGTTAAAATATGCATTATTGTTGTTGTTGCCGCTGTGATTAAAAGAACAGATGTCAAAGCTCTGGAGCGAAGCCCCATTTGCCCCATGAGAGTTACAGCCTGAGCCCTACACGGATCCAATTTCACACCGGACTTCTCCAGTTTTCCGAATGAATGTTTCAGCGCTGGCCAATGTGTCCCTCTCCCTATACAAGACGAGAAAGCTAGAAAGATGCAGAATGTGTGTGTGTGTGTGTGTGTGTGTGTGTGTGTGTGTGTGTGTGTGTGGTGGGAGGGGGAGACCAGTGCCCAAGCCCTGCTTCCTAAGTGCACTGAGAAAGTCTCTCCGACACATCTTGTCAGCACTTAAAAATGCCCATGACAGGTTCCCCCAAATATTTTCCAGGTGAGCTCTCTCACTTCTCTTGCCATGTCTCACCCTCATCATTCCCCACTCAGACACGCCAGGAACAGCCTGTTGACATGGTTTCTCACTCTCCTAAGCCCCTTCTGCTGACCTTCCCCCTCTAACACACTCTGTTAGAGCAAATCCAGGAGAAAGTACTTAAGACCCGGTCACGGGATGGTGTTAAAAGCCTTTTTCTTTCCTCTCTTAACAAGGGAAGTTGGAAAGTCATGACCACTGGGGAGTAAAAACATTTCAAGATGATTCCCATCCCAGGTGCTATTTTCAATTGGGTGGAGGGTGGAAAGCAAGGGTACCCAAATGGGAGGGGGAGAACTGGGGGGGGGGGAGAGCAGAAAAAAGGCCTCACTCAGAAGCAGGCCCCAGCCTAGGGCCTTCCCAGTCATGTCTGCTGGTAGGGAGATAGATGGTGGAGGCACCAGCTGTGTTGGGCAGGCTCTCAGACCAAGCATTGGAGTAAGGGATACTTTCAGCTCAAGTCAGCTATGGTGACTACAAGCAAGACAGGAAAATGCCTCCAGGGCGTGACTGGCACCCATATTCCATGAGGCCTTCTAGAAGGGCAAAGAAGGAAATGAGGGAAAATTGGAGATTGGACCACAAAGAAGAATTAAAGAAGAATAGAAATTTAGGCTTGTGGGTGAGGCTGGTCCACTCTCGGTCTGTTAAAATCAAGCTCTCCAGGATTTTAACCAAGACCACTCCCCAAAGTACAGTCCTAGGGATCCACCAAAAGGGAAAGAAACCTTTTATGCTTTCTCCAGACATTTTAAGTGTAGGAGGAAAGCCACACTCACCTAACAGCCCCACCTCTTGCCACTGGACTGGTCCATCTTCTCCCATCAGGTAATTCTTCAATGATATTATTCATGTCACTTCTTCAGTGTTCCTCATGTGCAGCACATGAGCTTCTCCATTGCTTGGTATGCTTTAGTTATCATTCTAAATCTTGATTCACTTTAGTAAAATGTCGGTGTAACAAAGGGGGCACCCCCTTTATGGATTTATGATGGCCCTAACTCCCCACTTCACCGAAAGCAGAGGTATCTCCTTATTCTTCCTCTTCATTTCCAATACTCTTAAGAATCCAGCTACTCAGCTGGAACTCCATGGATATATCAATGGGGCAATCCCTTCCTCTAAGGCTTCTTCCTTCTTCTGATCCTTAAATATAATTTCCCAAGATTCAGTGGAAACATGGCCTTCCCCCTCCTGAGCTACAAGTCATTGGCTTATTGCCTCCTCGGCAAGCTTGTGTCCGGAATAAAACCTCCGCTTGTTTTTTTTGTTGTTGTTTGGTTTTTTATTCTTCTCTCTTTTGGTACAGGACCTTCTGAGATCTTATAAAGTAGTTTACATCTTCTCCCTATTCCTAAACACCAGAGTGGTGATATATTGACTAACAATGAGGTTACAATGGAAATAGTAAAGCAGCAGCAGCAGTATACATAAGCCAACCAAGAAAAAGACCTCAGAGAGCAGAAAGAGCCTGCTTGGCATTCATCAATCAATGAAGGTGAAATGTAAAACAGATAATAAGCAACTCTTGCAAAGAAATCATCTAAATGGCCCAGAGAGGCTTGAATAACAGTGTCTTCACTGACTATAATCATTCTATCATTCTATATTGTTTAGCATTCCTTTTTCTGCATGTGAGAATAAAACTGTCTGTTCCATTCCTGATTCATGTTTACACACCGGGTGTCTAGTTACTAACGTTCTTGCTTCCTTGATGTGGAAGCCAAAAATAGAAGTATTTCTGGAGAATCTTAGGTAAGGGATGGAATCAAAGCACTGGGAACCTACTTTTCCTGTAGAGGAGAAAGTCAACACCAAGGCAATCAACTGAAGACAAACTATGGGGCAGATGAGGGCTAGTGATTGATGAGACTTCAGCCTAGCTATGACTAGCTAACCACTATACTTCTTTTTCTCCTAGCATTTGTCTATCAATTGATAAACAGTATTTATTATGTTCCAGGCATTGTACTAAGCTCTGGAGATATAAAAAAGGGGCAAAAAACAGTCCCTTTCCAGGAAGTGTATAATCTAATGATGTGCCAGGTATACATACCACTGGACAAGCTCTAAATGTATCTATGTTGAAATCCATACAAAAGTCATTCTTCAATCACTTCTAGCCAAAGTGGATGGAAAGATTAAACGCTTTTGATGAGAGATATCTTCCAAAAGGCTCTAAAATGTCTTCATGAAATCAGGAAAATGTTATCTGTAAACAGGAGCAGTTTGAAGATTCTCATCATTCACAGTGAATCCTTCTTCAAGGAGCAACTCCATCCTGATGGCAAATACCTTTAATAAGCAGCTACCTTCCTATTTCATGCTTCATATAGTGTTCATTATTGGAGGGCCTTAAATCAGGATTATTTCATTGTATCTCAGAATTGCATCTTTGAAACAATTATGAATGATCTGATATGTAGAAAAGAGATATCTTGCTATACTATAGCAAATCCTCAAACTACAGCCCACAGGACAGATGCAGCAGCTGAGGACGTTTATCCCCCTCACCCAGGGCTATGAAGTTTCTTTATTTAAAGGCCCACAAAACAAAAGTTTTTGTTTTTCACTACAGTCTGGCCCTCCAGCAATCTGAGGGACAGTGAACTGGCCCCTTATTTAAAAAGTTTGAGGACCCCTTGCGTATAGAGGATCACATAAGGCCATGGCTTGTTCTACGAGATCAATTGGTTTCTTCATAATTATCTATTGTAAGCACAATGGTATCTTATTTTATCTACATCAGAAGTATCAGGCATAAAGCGTACAACATTCCCAAGAGAAGCAGAACAAGATTAAAATGTAACTGGGAAATATTTAACAAAATAAATAAAAATACAATAAACCATAGATAATGTTTAAATGTGGTTTTCTAAATCAATATCTGGCCTTCAGGGATCCTTATGTACTATTTACAAGTCCTATTTCTATTTGAAATTGCCACTACTGATCAACATCTTTCAGCTACTTGTGAGATGATAAAAGTGTAGTTCACTTTCAAATACCACTTGTGAAAAACTCCTTGGTCCCTGCTACTATTCTTATTGAAGTTTCGCTCAATTCATACATAGATGACTCTCATAAGGATTTTGTATAGAAGAGACATAGGAATATGTTGATAGTAATTGATGTTTTTCTTTCTTTTTTTTTAAACAAATTCTTACATCTTTCCCCTACCTTGGTTATTTCAACTCTCCTTCAAATAATATCAATAGTGGAGGCTTAAGGAATAACTGAAATTCTGGAATTTGTAGCTCAGAGAGAAAATCATTTCCTCTCAGCCCTGATAATGACTTGGAGTTTCATAATCTCTGAGTTGGAAGACGGACTTGAATCACACTCAAAAGTTTTGAAAAATATGGATACGTTCTCTAAGAGAACAGAGGAAAAAGCTGGGATTTCATGAGTTAAGAAGCAACAGTTGACAATATTTCTGCCTGAGGACCTATTGAACATAGCTAGAAGGTAGCAATGAATCAGGAAAAGGGGAAGGGGAAGGAGAGAGAAAAGAAAAGGAGAAAGAAAGAGAAGAGGAGGGAGGAAGAAATGAGGGAAGGATAGAGAAAGGGAGGGAGGGAGGGATAAAAAAGGAAGGAGGGAGGAAAAGGGAAGAGGGAGAGGGAGAGACAAGCTAGAAAGAAGTCATGGAGAGGAAGTGGGAGAATACAAAGATCAAAGTGGGCTCTTGAACATAAATTGTCAATTGCACTGGTTGCCATCACTTTTTCAAAGGCAAAGGGAAATTCCAAAAATGTTTAATTTTTCTCCATTTAATAAGTCAAAAAATTATTAAACACCTACTATGTTATTCTTCTTTCTTCAACTTCCTTCCCCATTCCTATCCAGAAACAGATTACATATTTTTCTTTCTTCTTTTATTTAAGTATTTCCTGTATATTGATTTTGCTTCAAATAGAAAAGAGTCATGAAGTCATGAAGTCTTGCATTGAATACTTAGTTTATGTTGAGATAAAATGGAAGAAGTCAGGACTTATGTGGAAATATACAAAATTTAAGTTGGGGTAAAGAGTCAAAATTCTGTTGAAATGTCAGGAATTTTCATAACTATGGCCCCTGAGCTATGTTAAACTTTATAAAATAACAGAGAAAGGAATTACATGAACCAAACAATGGTTATATAGACTATAGACTAAATTTGAATGATTATTTTGACCATGTAACTGAATTAAATATCTGGAAGTGAAGCAGGGAGGAGAGGTGGGAATAAAATAAAAGATTAGTCAATCAATAGACATTAAATAAGTGCCAGACATTAAGCATTGGGGAAACAAAGAGAGATAAAAGGCATTCCCTTGCCTTCAAAAAGCATATAATTTAATGGAGGACAAAGCATGCAAACAAGATAGGGAAACAAGGCTGAATGGGAGACAGTAAACAGATCATTAAGAAAGATCTGGGAAAAGCTTCTTGTAGAAGATCATACCTTAAATCAGTGGTTCTCAAACTTTTGTTTTCAGTATCTTTATCCTATTAAAAATTATTGAGGATCTCTCCAAAGCATTTCTGTTTATCTGGTTATATTTATAGACATTTACCATATTGGAAATAAAAATTATTTTTTGAATTTGTAGACCCTCTAAAAGGGTTTCAGAGATCCCCAGGATTCTCTCTAGTAGTTCTCAAACTTTTGTTCTCAGTATCTTCATGTTGCTAAAAAAAACTATCAAGGATCTGTTCAAAGAGTTTTTGTTCACATGGGTTATATTTATAGCTATTTACTATATTAGAAATTGAAAATAATTTTGAATTTGTAGACCCTATGAAAGAATTTCAGAGACCCCAACAATTCTTTGGACTACACTTTGAAGACCACTGCTCTAGACCATACTTTGAGAACCACTGCCTTAGATCATGCTTCATGAAAAAGATAAGACCCTTGGGAAACATTTAACTATACCACTTTCCAGAAGGGAAGAAGGAGTAGGAATGATTGGCTTACAACTCTATCTTCTACAGGGACACCTACCAAACTTATACTTATATATCTAGAGGAACCTTAAAACAAGAAATGTCAGTTGATTGAGACTGATACAGCAAGATGGTCCCACCAATAGAGCAATAGGGTTAGAATCAGTAAGACACATTCATAAGTTCAAATATGGTCTCAGATACTTATTAGCTATGTGATCTGGCCTGTCTCTTAATCCTGTTTGCCTCCATTTCCCCATTTGTAAAATGAGCTGGAGAAGGAAATGGCAAACCACTCCACTGTTTCTGTTAAGAAAACCCCAAATGGAGTCATGGGGAGTTGGAAATAACTGAAAAATAACTGAACAACAACAGACTGATGCAGATCTGCATCACTTCATATCTGGACTATTGCAACAGACTTCAGGTAGGTATAAACCTTTCCACAGCTCTCAAACTGACTAGCATAGGGCTTCCACTTATCACCTCCTATTCAATAAACTCAAGAAGTTGCCTATTACCTCCAGGATCAGATTCAAAGATTTTTATAACCTGTTCTTTCTACCTTTCTCAATATTCTCACTCTTAATCATCCCCTCCTTATCCTTTGGGAACCAATGATCGCATTGCTATTCCTTGAAGATGATGTTCCATCTCCAGACTGTTCCTTTTCACTGACTATCTCCCCATGTTGCAATATTTTCTTTCCTCATGTCCACCTCCTGGTTTCTCTGCCTTCCTTTAAGTCCTGGCTAAAATCTCTTTTTCCCAATCCCCTTCAATACTAATACTTTTCTTTTGTTGTATTGATAGTTAACCATATTAGATATTAAAGCTTATCAATTTAGAACATATTTATTCATTTAAAAATAACAATAACCTGTTACATATTTACATGAATATCGTCATGTAATTAATTTTATTTTCCAAAATAAAAAAGTGAGAACTTTATTATTTTGCACATTTTTGTTGATGTATTCTATCCTCCTTTCTTTTTACAAAGGAAGAAACTTAGATCAGAGAGGAAAAATCGCATAATCAAAGGGATGAAGTAGTTGCATTATGAGAACCGAAGGGCAGAAGCGGCTGTTGCCAATGTCTCTAACAAAAACAATTCATCTTTCACTCTAATACTACCTGTTGACAGCTTGTAAAAACAGAGAGATTCTACTCTCTTGCTGGGGCTCCCTGTAATGAATGGCCCTCGACTGTAAAGTTAAGGGTGTTCTCAGAAGGGAGTATAATAGCACCAGGTGAGGCTCCTCCATGAAATCAGAATGGCTCTAAAGAAACTCGTTACCTGAGTGGCTTTTTCAATATGTGTACATCCTGTCTCTGTCTTGCCCTCTTATGTTTTTAAAATGTTGTTTTTCTTTAATCCCAGGATGATGGAGATTCAGGGAAAGGTGAGCAAAGCAATTTCCAATGATCCCAGTACACCTGAGACATTGACTGTCCTTCATCTTTCACTAGGGGCTTCTTGAAGTAAACTCCCAATGGGCTTCATCCAAGGTTGATATCTGTTCTTTTCACTACCCTTGAGAGTCAGACTGATGGAGTCTTAATTGCTGTTCCAGCCCCAATAATCCTGTAACTCTATCATGGACCTCATTAGGTAAAAGGCCAATTTTTGTTTTAATGAGGTCCATGAGAGAGCAACAGCATTACTGGGGCTGGGGCAGTAGCTAAGACTCTATCAAGACTAAGGGATTGACGTGGATACTGTAAGGTAGGGCTTCTTAAACTTTTTTTTCCATTCTTGACCCCTTTCTGCCAAAGAAAATTTTATACCACCTCAAGTATATAGGAATAAATATATTTATATATACATATACATGTAAAATATATTATATATATAATATAATTATATATTATATACTTTTAAATAAGTATAAAATTCAACATTTACTGATGATAAATCTTAAAAGAATTTTATTTTAAAACAATTCTTTGATGTATATATATATATATAATTTTAACATTTATTAAAGAAAAAAGCAAGTTTACATATTCATGAGGTGGATGTGCTTATTTTTACATTAAATTTTTACAAAAACATTTACAAAAAAATGCATAAAATATGTTAAAAGCCATTAAAATTTATATAAAATTACATAAAATCATAAAAAAAATTACATAAAATTATATCTTGGCAGAATATTTGATATCTTTTACAGTTGCCAATTTTTTTGAGACCCCCACATTCAATTACACAAATCCATATAGGGTCATAACCCACAATTTAAGAAGCTTTGTTATAGGGCACCAGTGGGTAGCAAACTGAATTTCCAACTTACAAGGACATGGAATGGAACAGCCAAGAGTATGACCATATTTATTGTACATTGGGGATCTTTTTTACTCTCAACTTTGAGAAGATCTAGATATGAATCAAAATATAAGCTTAAAAAATTGTCACTAAGGCATACTAGGCTAGGGGTTTCATAAGCCAAAGTGCATAAGAAAGCCTAAATCCTCTCATTACAGGATAGTGTCCCTCAACTGTGTATAGTCTAGAACTTATGTAGGATATACAATAAATGGGCTTCTTAAAGAGAAGGGTAGATCTCCCAAGGGGAAAACAAGAGTAATCAGAGAAATCAGTCTTCTCCTTCAGCTCACCACAAAGAGAAGTCACAATATTTATCAGTCTCAACTCTTAAGGTTCTCCCTCCTCATGTCCTACTGTTTATTTCCTTTCAGTGGTCCAGTTTATTTATTTTTATTTTTATTTATTATTATTTATTATGTATTTGTTTTTATTATTATTAATTTTTATTTATTATTATTTATTAATTTTTATTTTTTAATTACTTATTATTATTACTTATTAATACCATATTTCAGATACTATACTAAGATCTGGGAATACAAAGAAAACAAAACCTCACAGTCTAATGGAGAAACAACATGAAAGCATCTATTAGGAACTTTATACAGGAGACATGGAAGATAATCAACAGCGTGCAAGAAGTAAAATTAAGAACTAAGAAAGAACCTTCTTGCAAAAGGAGTGACCTTCGCTAAGATGGGTCCTTCCTATACTACAAACCTTAAAATGCTATAGGAATGCCAGTTATCTTTGAAGTGACATATGCAAGGTTCTTCAAAAGTTGGTGGCTAGATTGAGGGAGAGGGGAGGCAAGATCCCTAGCCCCCCGTCCATTTAAAGTTCCTTGTAGAACATCCCCATATTGGACCCTGCAGCAGAGTTATTTCTAGAGTGCATGGTTACATAGTGGATCAGTGCCATGAATGTCCCCAGGACATACAATTAAAAAGTGCATCACACAATCTGTTGCTGAAGGACTGTCAGCTTTGCAGGCAAAGCCCAGCCTAGAATGTAGACAAGTTGTCTCAGCACAGCAGAAAGAAAGGTGACATTAAAGTCTCCCTGGACCTGTAAAATGATATGGTCAAACTAGATAGTCTCTAAAATCCCTTCTAAATCTATGACCTGATTCTTGCTGCCTCTTTGACTTGGACAAATCATTTGGATTCTGTGATTTTTTCCTTCATCTCTAAAATGACAGAAATCAGACTCGATAACATTTAGATGAGGTCAGATCTTTCCTATCTTCATATGATATTTCTGGCCTACTACTCCATGACAAGTCACTTCTCCTCTCACAGCCTCAGTTTCTTTATCTGAAATATGGGGGAGGGATTGAACTAGAAGATTCTAGAGGTCCCATATAATTCTAATTCAAGATGTCATAATCCCTCTTTGATCTGTCTAAAAAGGGCTCTCTCTCTCTCTCTCTCTCTCTCTCTCTCTCTCTTTCTCTCTTTCTCTTTCTCTCTTTCTCTTTTTCTCTCTCTCCCTCCCCCCCCCATTTTACTCTCTCTCCCTTTCCCTGTGTGTCTGTACTTCTGTGCATCTTTCTGTCTCTTATCTATCTCTTTTTGTCTCTCCATCTCTCTGTGTGTATGTCTCTATCTCTCTGCCTGTCTCTGTCCCTATGTCTTTGCCTGTCTCTGTCTCTATTCGGGCACATCTAAAACATCTTAACTTCCCTGCATCAAACAACTGTCACAATCCTGGCCCTCACACTTCCCCATTTTCTATTTCTCTCCTGGTCAACCCATCCTCCAGCAAAGACTTTGCAGTCAAAAAGTTCCCAGTTTCCATTATCACTAAAGCAAAATAGATGCACCATCATGATAGGCCGGGTTGGGCTGAGCTGAAATGAAACCAAGGCACAGGGCGGGGGGGAAAAACCTTCTTCACTGTCATTTTGGGATGCTTTCTTTCATGGGAGTAACTGCTTGGCTAGCAAGGAAATGGGAGTGGGGGAGATAGAAGAAAGTGAGACAGAGGCAGAGAGACAAAGAGATCTAGGAAGACAAAAAGAGCAAGTCAGAGACAGGAGAAAGAAAAAGACAGATACACACACAGAGACAGAAAAACACTCAGTGAGAGGAGAAAGAGGTAGACAGAGAGAGAGAACATCAGAGACAAAGAGAAACAGAAACAGAAAAACAGGAAAGAGACATATAGGAAGAGGCAGAGACAGAGAGACACAGAGAAAGGTCAGAGAGGAGAGAGAGAAAGGAAGAAGAGAGAAAAAAATAGAAACAGGAAGGAAAGAAACAGAGACAGAGATACAGAGACAAGAGTCTCTTGTGACAAAGACAGAAAAATAGAGATGGAGACAAAAAGACATAGAGGAAAGAAAATATAACAGACAAAAAGTAAAAAAAAAATGGAGAGAAAGGAGGAGGAAGAAGAGGAAAGGAAAGAGAGTAGGGAGAGAAAGATAAAGACGCAGGGACAGAGGGACAGAAATAGAGATACACAGAGAAAAACAGACATTTAGAAAGACACAGAGACAAAAACAGAGAAAGATAAAGACAGAGACAGAGAGACAGAAAGAGGAAAACAGAGACAAAGACAGAGAGGCACAAACACAGAGAGACACAGATAGGTAGAGATAGAGATAGAGATAGAGGTAATGAGACAGAGAGGCAGAGACATACAGAGAGAAGGAGAGAGAAAAACAAAGACAGAGAGAGACAGAAAGACAGAGACAGATACAGAAGTAATGTGAGAGACAGAGATGGAGAGAAAGACACACAGAGAAAAACAAAGACACAGAGAGACACACATACACAGAGAGAGAGACAGAGAGACAGAGAGAGAGAGAGAGAGAGAGAGAGAGAGAGAGAGAGAGAGAGAGAGAGAGAGAGAGAGCAGCCCAGAGGGGACAGAGACCATCAACAGCAGACTGCTCTTCCCCAAACAAAAGTTGACTTTCATCCGATCCACTGCCGCTGGAGTCACTTCCTCCCCTCGCTGCCCCCCTTTCGCCCCCCCCCCCCGGCCTTTATTAGAGCCAGCAGCAGAGGCGAGAAAACAGTCAGCTCTTTTACCACGTTAAAAAACCGTTACAATCAATTTCGCCAGCACGCAGACACGCAGACAGACTCCGTGTCTACTGGATTCTGTTACCAGAGGCTTGGGCGGGGGGCCGGCCCGGAGAGCCGGGGCTCGGGTGGGGAATAGGGAAGCCAAGGACAAGGGTGGGGGCCCGGGCGCTGGGAGGCCGCGGCGCTTGGCCTCCCTCGCAATCCGTCCCATTATGGGCTGGATCCTGGCGCCTGCAGCTCCGGGATCACGGTTACAAATGAAGCTGTCATCAAACCGCTCTCGGGGAGAGGGGGAACTGGGGCGGGGCGGGGGAGGCACGCTGGTGTTGCCTTAACTCTTGTGGTCTTGCGGACTAATTGCTCACAGTGGAAACACACTTAAAGTGCTGTGGAACTCATCAATAAAAGGGTATTAGATGCCTTCCCTTCTGCCTTTCATTGATCCATGCCTTCCCTCTGGCTCCCTCCGCCGCTCCCCCGGCCAGCCCCCCCCTCCCCCTCTTTTTTTAAAAGTGTTTTCTGAGCGTGTGTTTAGCATGAGTGGTGCTTAAGTGATAATTGTTACACCGCGGATTGATTGGCGACGAGATGGCTTGCCAAGTTCCTCCGGTCTCTTGGGGGTGGAAGGGAGGAAGGATGGGGAGTTGGGAGGGGGGGGGAAGCGAGCCCGGGGGTGGGAGGGGAGGAGGCTGCTGAAGGGAATCCTTTATGCTCCTTAGCGTCTTCTCCATCAGTGTCTTTGGGGCTTGGAAACCTTTGGCCTTTAGGGACCAACCTCCATTCACATTGTTTTACTTTTCTGCCCTAACTGGGAAAAGTCTGAGGAAATGTCACGGTTTCGGGGTGGGGAGGATGTGGGTGGCAAAGGCTTTTCCTGTGGCTGGAGTGCCCAGATAGGGATGGTACCGAGGCAAACAAAGCGCTTCTTGTCCCGACGTCGCCCATCAGGGAAACCAGGCCCCAGTTTGTGGGCCTGGTTCATTCCATAGTCAATCAACAAACATCAAGAGCTCCGATAACGAAACGATTCTACTCTTCTGGTCAACGTTCCATATCCCAGGAGAATCAATGAATAATAGGTCTTTGGTACCTACTGAGGGTGGAACAGGAAAGATTGGGACTGGTACCTGGAGGAAAATCAGCAAAGACTTTAAGCAAAAGCTGGGAAATAAATTAAGAATTATAGGTGGAGGTCAAGAGGGAGTGCTTCAGAGGTGGGAGACCCAGGATTATGCACAAAGAATAGCAAATGGACAAATTTTCTCCAAATTAGAAATGGAAATAAAGAAGCCCAGGAGGGTTGGAAGACTCCTTTTTTTTTTTTTTAAATTTTCTGTTACTTGAATTATTAATCTTTAAATTAAGTTCTTTCTCCTCCGTGAAGCCTTCCTTGATCGCTCCAGTTGGAAGTTACCTAGTCTCTTTCCTATGAAATCCTCAAGTACTTTTTGTCCATTTCCCTCAAGGCAATATGGTACGGTGGACAACCCACTGAGGTTAGAGAAACTGGGTTTGAAGTTATATGACCTTGGATAGCTGGGCCTCAGTTTTCCACTCTGTAAAATCAGGCTGTTAGATTAGATGATCTCTAGAGTCCCTCAGTATCTTAGTGTTATGGATTGACTCTCCTGAAGGGATCTTAGAATCTTCGTGTCCAACCCTTTCCTTTTACAGATGAAGAAACTGAGGTATGGAGAGCTTAAGTGACTTTTATTGATCAGATGACCTTTTCTTTTCTTCACTTAGAAGTGGCCCTGTAAATAACATCTACCTCATGGAGCTGCTGTGAAGCTCAAATTAGAAAATTCGTCTAAAATAAAATGCTTTTGTAATTTTAAACTTTCTAAAAGGTTCCTGTTAACATAGCATGTTAAGGTTTGCAGAATGCTAAATTAGTGTATTTTTCTCTCCTTTAAGATATATAGTGCTGTTCCCATTCATAGATAAGTGGAGCTAACATAGCTGGTTATCTGGCTGAAGCACCAGATTCTAAGCTCTGGGATCTTTCAACTCTCTTATCTCCCCAGAGGGACTGTATTTTATATATTTCTCTAGTATGATAAAACATAGGACAGCCAAGGAGGGTGATTGATCTCAAAGAAGAGGACTTTGATGCGAATTTTGATTCTGTCCCTGTGGAACTTTGGGCCTATCGCCACTTCTCTTAGCCTTAACTCCTCATCTGTCCAATCGGATGGTTGGACTCTATGGTCCTTTCCAATTCTAAATCTGTGTGGCCAAGCAAGAACTAGGATGGAGGCAAAGGATCTGCCCCTTTTGAACTGGACTACAAGCATGTTCACCTTATTTTTATTTGTCCATTTGCTCCTTTGTTTATTCATTTTGGATCATTTTTTAAAATTTATCTGTCTCTTTGCATCTACATACCCACCTATTTTTCTCTCATCTATCTGCTCATTTATCTCTCCATCCATCTTAACCATCTATCCTTCCATCAGTTATAACAAATATAGAGATTTTGAATGCTGTGTATAACTTCACTTATTTTGGCAGTATACTTTCCAGGGATGTATACAAAGATGACGAGATTGATGCATGTATTGTCAGAGTTAGCTCAGTGTATGGGAGGCTCTGAAGGAAAGTGTGGCAGAGAAGAGGTAGTAGATCACCTGCAAAAATGAAGGTCTACAGGGCTGTTGTGCTGACCTCATTGTTGTATGCCTATAAAACCTGGACAGTCTACCAGCATCAAGCCAGGAAACTGAATCGCTTCCATCTGAATTGTCTTAGGAAGATCACCTGGCAGGAAGAGATCACTAAGGTTCTTTCTCGAGCTGATCTACCAAACATTCAAACTCTACTGCACAGAACTTAACTCCAGTGGACTGGCCATGTGCAGATGGCAAATATACATTTGCCTAAAAGTCTATTTTATGGAGAATTCACACAAGGCAAAAGATCACATGGAGGTCAGAAGAAGTGATACAAGGACACTTTCAAGATCTCTCTGAAGAACTTTGGAATTGATTGTGATACACAGGAGTCATTGACACATCACTATCCAGCATAGCAGACCTCTACCACAGAAGGTGCTGTACTTTATGAACAAAACAGAATTGCAGCAGCTCAAAAGAAACATGAGATGTGCAAATTTAGAGAATTTCCACTCCAAACATTCACATGGACTATTCATGCCTGATTTGTGGTAGAGCCTTCGGAGCTTGTATTAGTTTGATCAGCCATGGTCAGACTCACTGTATCTTGATAATGACATAGTGATGCCGTTTTGGTCCTCTTTGAACATGAAGAACAACAACCCATCTATCTATCTATCTATCTATCTATCTATCTATCTATCTATCTATCTGTATCCATCTATCCATCCATCCATCAACAATGTATCTATCTATCTATCCATAGATACATACATCAATTTATTCATCCATCCATCCATCCAGCTATTATTCATCCATCATCTATCTCTGTATCTATCTATTCATCTATCTATCTATCTATTTATCTATCTCACTATCTATCTGTTCACTTCCCTCTGTATCTTTTTCTCTTTCAGTTTGGTCTCTATCTTTCTTATGTTGAAAGTTCAGAGATTCCTCATGGGTCCAGTGGAGAAAATTTGATCATTCCATTTCCAACCTGAGCTACTTTGTTCCCTACTTAGGCAGCTTAGAGTCCAACCTCCTTTCTCTCCTTACCTCCCTTTCTCAGAACGTAATCATATTGGTGTTGAAAATTATCCACAAAGGAGTTACAATGATACTCCAAGCTCATACAAGTAGACATAGAGCTGGGATTTAACCTAGGACTTTGAATTTCAAAGCCAATATTCTTTGAACCATACCATATTGCTTCAAACCAGAAAGTCCTTAAATTTTAGAACCTAAAATAATATTTCAACCCTATCATTTTGGAAATGAGGAAATTGATGCTCATTGCTGTTAAGTGACTTTTCCTAGATTATACACACGGACACACACACGCACAGAGAGTAAGCAGCAGATCTGGAGTTAGAGTCAAAGTCTTAAGATAGATCAGGCAATATTAAGTAATTTTGTGTTGGGAAATGTTAGTTTTACTACATTCACTGGCAAAATAAAGAAATAAAGTAGAATGATGTTGATCGTGAACTGACTCTAACAGGTTGACTTTCAGCTCTATGATGCTTTTTTGTTTCTTACCTCTTTCTAAGGAAATTCATTATAAATAAGGGATTCCATCATCTGTGATAAAAATAACTCTAAATATTGAAATCACATTATTTAACTAGCCTAAGGGAAAAAAAAAACAGTGAATAGGAAATTCTGTGGATTGGCTGGAATGGAAACCCACCCCAGTAGCTTTAATAGAGAAAACCCAAAAGGGGGCTCACAAAGAGTCAGATATTACTGAAAAGGATCAAAAAAACAAATTGACTGGTGATGACCTTAGAAGACTGGTAATTGGATGAGGGTGATTCTCATGTTCACAGTCCCCTTTATTCATGAAAGAACAGGTTGACTAGTGAACAATGTTTTAGTATATAATGGGTGTTTAATAAATTCTTTTTGGTTGCTTGATTGGAACTCTAGGAAAGGTGCATTTATCAGGAAATAGAAACTGGAAGAAAGCAACTGAGAAATAAATAGATGGACAAAGGATTCAGATTTAGAAAGCAGGGCAGAGAGAAAAAAAAACAGTAACAACAAAGAAACAATCAAGAAGGAATTAAAGGGAGAAGAGAAACAAAGAAGAATAGAAGAATGAGAAAACAAAATCAAACATTAAGGGAAAAGAATGATAAGGAAAGAAGAAAGATAGTTAAAATGGTAAGGATATAAAAAGAAAGAAATTAGAGAAAAGAAACTGATAAATGTTATGGGGCTATAATAAAACAGGCATCTTGATGAATTATTAGTAGAGTTGCAAATTGGACCAGCGGTTTTGCAAGCAAGTTGGAACTTTGCTCCAAAAATCATTAAGTTGTGCATAATTTGTGACCCAAGTATACTACTGGTGAATCTACCTCCCAAAGAGATTAAAGAAGAAAAGGATCCATATTTACCAAAAATATTTATAGCTGTTCTTTTTGTAATAGCCAAAATTTGCAAATTAAGGAAATGCTTCTCTATTGATTAATGAGTAAACATTGATATGGATGGAACTGAACATTATTATAGATGAAAAATAAACAGTTCATTTCAGGAGAAACTGGGAAGACCTCCTTGATGAATGAAGTGAGCAGAAATAGAACAATTTACACAGTGACAACAGTATTTTAGAGAAAACAACTTGGAAAGATTTTAGGATTCTGATTAATGAAATTATAAACCCCAAGTCCAGAAGACTAAAGATGAATCATGCTGCCCACCTCCTGCCAGAGAAGTGATGAACTTAAAAATTCAGAATGAGGCATGCATTTTTAGACTTGGCCAATGTCTTACAAGACAGTCTAAGTTGGTTGGGATGTATTTTTTATTGTTGTTCATTGGAGACAATGAATAATGAAAGTATGATAATTTTTTTTCCTTCTTTTCTTCCTTTCTCCCTTCTTTCCCTTTCTCCTTCTTTCCTTTTTCCTTCTTTCCCTCTCTCCTTTTCTCCCTTCTTCCCTTCCTCCTTCCCTCTCTTCCTCACTCCCTCCCTCTCTCCTTTTCTCCCTTCTTCCCTTCCTCCCTCTCTCTCTTCTTCCCTCCCTCCCTCTCTCCTTCCCTTCCTCTCTTCCTCCCTCCCTCCTTTTCTTTCTTTTTTCTTTCTTCCTTCCTTCCTTCCTTCCTTTCTCTTTTTCAGCAGAGGCAATTGAGGTTAAGAGACTTACCCAGGATCACACAGCTAGGAAGTATTAAGTGTCTGAGGTAAGATTTGAATTTAGCCTCCCTAACTTCAGGACCAGTGCTCTATCCACAGCAATACTTTTTAAAAATAATAGTCAAATTTTAATGAATAACTTTTTACATTACAAAGTAGTTTTAAAAAATTGGACAGGAAAGTTGGAAAGTGAAGAGAAGTGATACAAAAATAGGGCAGTGAAAATGAGTTTAGCATGGTACAGGAGGCAAGGAAGAGCAGAAGAGGAGATATTGAAGACACCAAGCTGATTCATGGGGAGAGAGAAAATTTATGAGAAAAAAATTTAAAGAGAGGGGAGACTCAGAGACATTGTGTATTTAGAACTGAAAGGAAAAACAGAAGTTATCTAGTCCAGGCTTCTCGAAGGAGGAAAAATAAAGTAAAGAAGGGAGGGAGAGGGGAAGGGAAGAAAAAGAAAGGGGAAGAGAAGACAGAAATGCAAATTTACAGAAAGAGTGATGAATAAATATAAAGCGAAAAGAACAGATTCAGAATAAGAGGATAAAGAACAGACATACAGAAAGCATAAGGGAAAAAAGGACAAATATGAGAAAGAAAGAAAGAAAGAAAGAAAGAAAGAAAGAAAGAAAGAAAGAAAGAAAGAAAGAAAGAAAGAAAGAAAAGAAAGAAAGAAAGAAAAGAAAGAAAGAAGAAAGAAAGGAAAGGGGAGAGAGGGAAAGAGGAAGTATGGGGGAGAGAGGGAGGGAGGGATAGAAAGAAAAAGAAAGAAAAAAGAAAGGAAGGAGGGAGGGAAGGATGGAAGGATGGAAGGAAGGAAGGAAGGAAGGAAGGAAGGAAGGAAGGAAGAAAGAAGGGATACAAAAGTTCCTTTTTTTTCTGAAATGGTTGTGTTCAAAGAAACCACAGAACAAATTAAGCGGCCTTCCTCCCCACTGCACAAAGTGCCTTTTAGCCTCCAAGGCTGTCTCTCTCCTGAGGGGCAAGGGGAAAAGAGAGACAACTGGCGTCGAGCTGCAGATCGTCTGAGGATGCTGTCAAGGAAATCATAAGGAAAAGCCCAGTGTCTGAGGTCATTGGATTAAAGAGGAATCAAGGAAAGGAGCAGAGGACTGGGGAGAGTGAATGTAGGAGGGAGGGAGAGCTGGGGGGGGAGGGGTCTGCCCCTGGCAACCTCTGCTCACTCTAACTCGATATAACAAATAGTTCTGAAAAACCAAATACTATTAACCCTTTGAGCCAGGTCACCCTTTCTGCAGTCACCTTCAATTGCCAGAATCTGGCTGGGAAGCCGTTTAACCCTTTCTTGCCTTTGCACAGGAGGAGGGAGAGGACTATGTAGAATGGTTTTGTAGAAACTTAATAAATCTTGGTTAAATTTAATTGAATTGCAGGGTTTTTTTTGGGGGGGGTTAATTGGAAACACTGATTATTCAGGGCTACACACGATAGTACCATTTCCCTGATCTGTAAAAAGAAAAGGTTTAATTAGATAGTCCCTCAATCAAAGTCTGTTTGGAAGCAAAAAAAAAAAAAATGTATAGTCTTGTTTTGATTTGTGAGTATCTGTGTGTGTGTTTGTGGGTGTGTAAAATGGCCCCATTTTCTCTTTCACGCTAATTTAAAAGCACTAACTCATGCATTGACTATTTCATTCATTCAACAGCTACATCTTAGGACTGAATGAGTTAGTCAACATAGGTAAAAGATCTTTACCAACTTTGCAAATGCAGGTTAGAATTAAGATGTTTTTACCATGGATAGAGCAAAGAAAAGAGAATGACAATTGACCCAGCTGTCACAGACTTTATGATCTAAGAGACAAGTATTTCTCCTCAGGAGTGGGCCATTCAAAACTGGCAAAATCCCCAACACTTCTGAAATTGGGTCTATGTTAATGTACACCCTGCTCTTAAAGAGATAGAACTGGTGCAAATTTTGTCCTGAGGTTTTCATATCATGGTATTTTCCTGAATGCTGAGAGAATCCAATTTTCCTCCTACAAAGTCTTTGAGATCAACCAGTCAGTAATCTAGCATTTATTAAGCATGATTTATCTGTCAGACATTGTGCTAAGAGAAACAAAAGGTGTCCTTGTCTCTAGGTAGTCCACAATCTAAGGACATAAAACACCAATGGAGTTTCTGATATAATTCTGTTAACAGAAACAGAAGGAAAAAGACAGAAAGACAGAGACAGAGATAGAGAGAGATGGGGAGAGAAACAGAGAGAGAGAGAGAGAGAGAGAGAGAGAGAGAGAGAGAGCGCGCGAGCGCAGAGATTAGTTTCCTCTGGCTAATTAGCACATATTTCCATATTCAATAAGCATTACTAAGTATTCACAAAATTTGTATTGGAAGGAAATTGGGAAGCTTCAAGTCCCAACAGGACTTGAAAAATAATCCTATTCATTAGATATCTGATAATTGGTCATCCAGCTTGGATAAAAACACGAAGATTGAAGTTGAGAAGATGCGTCTGGGCAGAGGCAAGTAGGATGGACTGACTGGAAAAGAGTAAATGAGGATGCTAATGTGAAATTAGTGTGGTACAATCAGATGGAGCTGGATCTTTAAAGGGCTTTCCATGGCAAATAAAGGAGTTTGTATTTGATCCTAGATGCAATAAGAAACCCCTAAAGTTTTTGTTGTTGTTGTTTTGGTTTGGTTTGGTTTGGTTTGATTTTTTTAATGGTCAAACTTGGGTTTCCAGGAAAATCTACATGGAACTATAGATCTAGAGGGAATTAGTCCTTAAATAATAATTTCCGGCATTTGTATAGTATCCTAAAAGTTTGCAAAGTGTTTCACATCTGTTACTTCATTTGATCTCAAAACAATTCTTGTTCTTTTGGAGATAGGTGCATTATTGTTCCCATTTTATAGATGAGAAAGAAAACTGAGATAAGGAAATAAAGTGACTTATCCCAGGTGCCACAACTAATAAGTAGCTAAGTAATAATTGAAATAGCCTCCAAGGCCAATACTGTCTATTATGCTATTTAAAGATCAGAAAACTAAAGCACAGAGAAGTTCACTGATTTTGCCAGCATTCCATAGCTATTGAGTATCAGCTAGGATTTGAACTCAGGATTTCCCGATTCCAGGATCAGAGCCCTCTCCACTCACTCTACTACATTGTCATTCCTTGGCAGCAACGAGGAAGATTTCTGAGACTGAGAAGGCCTTCAGAAGTCATCTAGTCTGTCACTTTGCTCATTGTGGAAGCTCCCAAGAGCTGCAGTGATAGATGGGAGGGGAGGGGAGGTAGGATCATGCCCTTGGGGTATGAGTGTAAGGAAAAGTGAGAAGAGGAAGGCATTGAATGAAAAAAGAGATCTAGAACCACCAGCTTTACTCCCGGCTAAAACAAGAGAAGCAGCCCAGGGGCCCTAAGCAGCTTCCACAACTCATCAAGCCTGCTGGTCTCTGCTTTATAAATTAAGGGAAATGGACAAGGCCAGAGCTTCTTAATCTTTCCCATGTCACGTTCCCCTTTAGCTCTCTGAAGAGGCTGATAGACCCTTTCTCGGAATCATGTTGGTTAGTGCTTCTGTTTTTTAAAGTAATTACAGGAAATGCTAAATTTCAACTAATGTTAGTGAAAATAAAGATGTAAGTTTTCCCTTTACAAATTCACAGACATCCTGAAATCTATCCTCTGGCAGGGAGGGTTTGTGAACCCCGGGTTAAGAACACCTGAATCAGACCATTGATAAGCTCTCTTAGTTCACAGTATTCTGGATTTAGACTGAAAGATCTTAGAGACAGTCTGTTCAATTAGCTTCACTTTACAGGTGAAGAAACAGAAACCCAAAGGGGAAACAATTTAGGATTCAAACTCACCATCTTAGACAGCTACACCTCTTTCCCCCCTGTACCATGTTGTCTTTAAGCTTCAATATCCCAATCCCAAATTTCTGATCTATTGCTTGAATTTAGGAAAGAGCTATTTTCCAACCATCCCATTGAATTGGCCATGTGAGCATTAAGAAGCCATTCAACCTGAACGTCAAGTTCCTCATCCATAAAATAGTGAGAATATATTTTGGTTTTACCTCACAGAATTGTTGTGAGGATCCAATAGGATGGTATATATAATGTATTTTATTTGTCTTTTTATATAAATGTCTATTTGTCTGTCTGTCCATCTGTCTGATTATCCTCCTACACATCTATCCATCCATATATCATTCATATCTATCTATCTCCTCATCCAGCTTTCTTTCTTTCTATTTATCTATCTACTGATCTTTCTTCTATCTGTTCCATTTATCTATATCATTATCTATCTTCTGTCTATCCATCTATCTTTTGTTTAGTCCATCTATCTATATAGTTATCTATCTTCTGTCAATCTATCTATCTTTTGATCTATCTTTTGCCTATTCCACCTATCTATATAGTTATCTTCTGTCTATCTACTGATCTATCTTCTATCTATTCCATTTATCTATCATTTATTTATCCATCTTAATGTACAGAGATCTCTTACTTTTTTTCTCAATTCCTAAAGCATTTTTGAAACCTTAAATCTCTGTTGATCATCCTCCATTGGCCTCAGCAAGTCCCGGATTCAAATCCTGCCTCTGACGGATGTGTAACTTTAGGCAAGTCATTTAATTTTTCGGTGCCCTAAACAACACCCTAAATATGAGGACATGAGTATTTGTATTGGTCAGTCAGCCAATAAGCATCTATTAAGTGCCTACTATTTTCCAGGTACTGTGCTAAACTCCAGGGATGGAAAGAAAGGGAAAGGGGAGATTATTCTTTCCCTGCAGGAACTCACATTCAAAAAGGAGAGGGCAATTGCTTAAACAACTAGGTCCTTACAAGATTAACATAGAGTGTAAATGGAGGTAATCTCAAAGGGAGGGATACAAGCAGGGAGAGCATCAGAAAATGTCTTTTCTAGAAGGTTGTGTTTGAGATGAACCTTAAAGGAGGCCAGGAAGAAGAGAGAGAATTTTTCAGGTATGGGGGTCAATAAAAACAATCAAAATTGAGAGATCAAGTGCTGTGTTTGAGGAACCACAGGAAAACCAGTGTAGCTAAAATGTAAAGAAGAAGGATCTTCCTAAACTGGAAGACCCTTATACTAAGGCAATTTCATGCTTAATCTTCAATATTTTTTTAAGATTATGTTTTATGTTAATGATTTCCATCAGAAATAAAAATATCACCAGCCCTGAATAGTCCTGGCTTTGCCACTAACTCATTGTATGATCATGAATCCCACCTCTGGACCCCAGACACCTCTCTGAAGTGTGACCTTGCTCTAGTCAATTTCTCCAAATCCCTTTGCAGCTCAAGTTCTATGATAAAGATGGTAACTGAAAAATGAAGATGGCACCAATCCACACAAGAGGAAGCCACCTTGCTATGAAGCTCTTGTGCCCCCAGAAGGGGCAGGGACTCATCACTGCCAGCTTTTTATCCCTCTTCCAGGCACTCCTACATGAGAGCCTGCTCCCCACTCTGCTCCTGCACCCCTCCTGCCCTCTGATCATTTCTTCTAAGAGCTTCACTATAAATACACACTCAGTCACTTGCCTTGCTTGGCCAGCATCCTCCCTTCAGACTCTCCCCACCTCCCCCCATCCCTAAAAACAGATGCCAGGTCACAATCAGACTGCAATTTGAGCTGCCCCAGGCATGCCGGGCACATTGACTGGCTGAGCACCATTTAGGGAGCCAGCTACCGCCTTGGCATTTCCCCAAGATTGCGATTATGAGTTAATGGGACATCAATTGGTTGTTAAAAAACACTAATTGACATTAAATAGGTGATGTTATCAGATAACTTACTGGAGCCACCCATTCTTTTCTTTCTCTTTTTATTCCCCCACTGCCACCATAATTTTTAAATGCTGGCTTTGAAGTGACCTTGGGCAAGTCAATCTATCAATCATCAATCCATAAACGTTGGTTAAACACCTATTACATAATGGAGCATCGGAAGTCACTTACTCTTGCCTAGCCTCAGTTTCCTCATTGGCAAAATGGGGTTATAGTGGACCAGGTGATCTCCAAGATCCCTTCCAATTCAATCAATGAACTGAACCCTCAGTACAGTCCTCCTCTGATGCCCTTGGTGTGAGGTTAGGGATAAATGATGTCCTTAGAAGTCCCTTTCAGCTCGGAGACCTTTTGGTTCTTGAAGACTTTGCCAATGTAGCACAATATGAGTCAGATCTTTCCAAGCTTGAGAGGTTTGGGATATTGGCCTGGTGATGGAGAGTGAGTATTTGAATGTCTGTTGTCTGAGTACCAAAATGACTAAATTCAGAGGAGGAGGAAGAGGAGAACAGCATTTGGGCATGCTTTAAGGTTTGCAAAGCACTTTATGTGTTATTTCATTTGATCATCACAGCACCCCTGGGAGGCAGGGATTATAATTTTATTATAATACCTGTTTTACAGATGAGAAAACTGAGTCAAAAGTAAGTAACTTACCAGGGTCCCACAGCTTTATTATTATTATACCTATTTTACAGATGAGGAAACTGAGTCAAAAGTAAGTAACTTACCAGGGTCTCACAGCTAATAAATGTCTGAGGTCACATTTGAACTCAGATTTTTCTTAACTCCATCAATCACTCTATGTCTAAAGTACCCATCTAGAATCAAGACCTGGAAGAGACCTTAAAATCCATTTCTTCTACTCTCCTTCATTTTTAAAATAAAGAAACAGAGTCATAGAACTTTAATTGACTCACTCCGAGGTCATAGGAATGTGAAAAGCACTTCAAACATTATCTAGACCTGCTTCTCAATGGTTTGGTCCAAGACAACCCCAATAAACCTTGGATGGAAAATATCATCCAAATATAGAGAGAAAATTATGGAAACTCAATGTAAATCGACATACACTACATTCGCTTTTTTTTTCTTTTTCTTCTCTGATGGTTTTTTGCTTTTGTTTTGACTTTTTTCTCCCAACATCATGTATAAGGAATTTTTTTTTTTAAAGAATTTTTGGTTATACATGTATAACCAAAAAAAAAAAAAAGTGTTTCTACATGTAACAGGGGAAAATAAGGATTAAAAAAGTCATCTAATCTGTCACAACCTACACCCCTTTAATTGATATGAACATATATACATATATATTTAATTATATATGAATTAATTATATATTTAATTTATAATAATGATTTATGTTCTATATATACATATACTATAAAGGCTATACATATATAGACAAAATTCATATGTATGGTGTTCACATACATACACACATAAACAAACACATAAGGCTCATCACTAGGCTTTTTTTTTTTTTTCCTGAGTTCAAGAGGCAATGCTGAACCCTAAAGAAAAGAGAACTAATGTCCTGGACAGCTCATTGATGGAGGGTTTTAAATTCTGGATATCTTACAATTTCCTTTCTCTCCTAACCAAGGTAGAATAATAGGATGTGTGTGCAGGACAAGGCTCCTAATTCCTGAGTCAAGTACACCATATAGAACCCGGAGACGGAATCTATATAACAAGCTTGTCTATGGAACAGGTATTAGGTTAAACAGCCACTGTCGCATGGGCCAAGTGCTGCCATAAATTCAGCTGACTGCTGGTACTAGTGGACCGATTTCTTACTCTCTGGTTGGCCTCCCATTGGGAGCCGGCTTTTAAAGTACAGTTGGGAAGAGATAGAGCGAGGGCAGTGGGGGTGGAGATAGAGAAAATAAAGAGGAAAAAAATAGAAGAGAGAGATCAAAAGAGAAAAAAAAAACTAAAAAGACAGGAGGCAGAGTAGACAGAAAAGACAGAAAGAGATAGAAAAGAGAAAAGCTAGAAAGACGCAGTATGTGTGAGAGACAGACAGACAGACAGAAGAGAGACAGACTGACAGAGACAAAGACAGAGACAGAGACAGAGAGAGACAGGAGACTCCAGTGTTGAGACCTAGACTGGGCTTCCATATAGCACTATTAAGAGGCAACCTGAGGCAGTCTCCCGTGGGCTCAAAGCTGCCTAGTACTACTGCCACCCCATCAGCAGGCTGGGAAGGAAGGGCGCCTGGATGGGCGGAAAGCCCTAATGGAGGGGGGGGTGGGGGGAAGAGCTCGAAGGAGTACAGGAGCTGGCTGGTCCGACACTCTAATGAGGGTCCTCGGCACACTTAGGTCAGCTTGTTAGAAGGGATGAGCTGGCACCGGGAGGATGCGAGGAGCCACAGATGGAGACAGAGAAATGGCTCTTTGGGGGCCCTGGCGGTGCCTGTGTAAGCCCCAAGGGGGCCTGGGTGGCCAGGCTTCTCCTGCCCTCCTTCCCTCTTAAAACCCATTACCTGCCTTTGATTTCGGAGCTGGGAGTTGGGGAGATGGGAAGATGGGAGGGGGCATCAGGGGGAAGGAAGAGTGTGTCTCTGTTCATTGACTTCTGGCTTTATCAGCACAGGTCTGGTCCTGGGGATCAATGCCTCTGCCTATGGGTTTTAACCAGAATGGGGGCGCCAGGCTCGCAACAGACCCTCAAGAGCTGGCAATCGAAGATCATGAAATATTCATCAGGTTGAATCTCCTTCGGGGAGCTGCCTAAACCCCGAAATGGGACTGAACAGCCTCCGTGAACTTGTAAAGGATGAATTGAGAGTTTGGTGGAGGAATAGAGAAAACAGACTGGAAGGAGGTGTCAGGAGAAAAATACTTAGATGAACCACTTAGGAAGAAAATACAACTATTAATAATATTAATTAGCATTTGCATTTTGAGAGGCAATTGGAAATAATGGATAGGATGCTGAACCTACCCAGTTGAAAATCTGGGTTCAAATCCCTCTTTAGACACTTAGCTACCTATGTGATCCTGATCAATTCATTTAATCTTCTTATGCCTCAGTTTCCTCATTTGTAAAAGTAAAAACATTGGACTTGGATGTTTCGGCTTAAAATCTATGTGCCTGTATTCTGTGATCCTATAAAATTTAAGATTTGCAAAAATAGTGCCCTGATATTTGATGCTCATTCACACCTGCAATTTTTCTGAGTAAGGTAACTGAGGCACAAAGAAATTAAGTGATTTACCCAGAATTACACAACTAGTAAACACAGGAGAAAGAATTTGAGCTCATTTTTCAACACTCCTTCCTCCATAGGAAGCTGTCTTTTTTGAGTCAAGTCAACCAGCATTTACTTAGTGTCTCCAGGCACTATGCTAAGTTCTAAGAGCAAACACACACACACACACACACACACACACACACAAAGAAATAGTCTCTGCTGTCAAGAACTTCATGGTCTAATGAAAGGGGAAATAACATTCAAATGACTACAGAGAAATGAGATACAGGAAAAATAATTTGGGGGCAATTCTATCTGTATCCCAAGCATACAGTAGGTTTCCTTAGGCAAGTACATGGTGAGAAAGTCAGTTCCTCCAAAGCCATCCCAGAACTCATGACACCAGAAAAGAAAACACCTTCATTGGGATAGTGGGAAAGCCGGCTGCATTTGAAATCAGAAAATCCAATTCTGAATTCCAACTCTGAATTCAATGCCTCTGAATCCTTTATCTTCAAAGAATGAGGGATACAGGATGCTTCCCAAAAGGTTCAAGACAAAGACTGGCCCTGTAAGAGAACCAGCCACCAAATCCTTTGCTTTCCAGAAGGATCTGGAACTTGACTCCATGTCCTGTGTAGCTTTGGAAAAAATAATCAACTAGCTATGTGACCCTGGGCAAGTCACTTAATCCCAATTGCCTCAGCACATACACACACACACACACACACACACTCTTTCCCTGGCTAATTATCAAATGCTTGCTCTCTCCTCATAGTACTTGATTGCCCGGACGTGGACCTTACACAGCTTTCAGGAGGGCTATTCATGATCAATCAGCCAATCCCTAGGGCTGGAATATGGGACAAGCCGTCTTTTTTCATTTCGTGTCATCAGAATGCTGGCTGGAACTGTATGTAGCTAAGTGGATAGACACCCACACAACACACATGTGTGCAAACACGAGCCACGTAGGAGTGTGCATACACATAATCTTAGGGATTGCCAAATGTGTGTGTACCTTCCTAGGAGAAAACTTCACACGGGGTGAGATTAATGGAGATCTCAGGTGTGATATGTGTAGCGATCATTTCACAAGTCCCTAAAATTAAAATATGGGCACACGCCACAGTTTTCAGAGTTGTTAGAACATGATTAAAAGGGCTGGTATTAACAGCTGGAGGGGTGGGGAAAGGCCCCTACGAGAGGATTGGTCTAGAGTCTTGCCAGGAAAGCTAAAGACGTGGGCCAAGGCAAGAAGGGTGAGATTTCCAAGTACAGGGGGCATCCAGTGCCAAAGTCCCTCGTGCTCTACATCTGGGATCCCTTCAAATGAAATAAGCCCTTTCTGCTGTATCTTGAGCAAAGCCATGCTCCAGGGACGGAAGCGAATCAAAATATCAGAGAATCCTCTCCACAAAATACAGGAAAAGTCCATCCATCATTATCTTGAAGATTTCCTCTTCTGTCTCTCCAACGTGAACTATTAAATTTTTAGTGTGAACATTTATACCTCAGACATCACCAAAGTGCTATCAGTCACAGCTTGATTTATTGTTTTGTTGATTGTCTAGATGTCAGAAAATGATGAAGAATAAAAGCAGGTTAAACTTTGAAATGGTCCGTGGGTACTTTTTCTTTTTTCTTTTTTTAAAGAATAAGTTGTTCAACATAATCTAACATACTTCTGAGGACCCATCATTGTGCTTTCTAAGGTAACCCATTCCATTTGGAAAAACCATTAATTGCTAGAAAATTTTCCCTTCCATCAAACCCCAAATTGCCTCTTTGCACTCCTGCCTTCGCCCCATACCTAATTCTTCTCTCTTGAACCAGCGTTTCAGAGGCTTGGACATGGCTCTCATGGCCTAAGTCTTTCCTTCTCCAGAATGATTTTTTTTTTTGGCTGAGGCAATTGGGGTTAACTGAGTTGCCCAGGATCACACAGCTAGGAAGTGTTAAGTGTCTGAGGTCTGATTTGAACTTAAGTCCTTCTCAGCACTCAGGGATGGTGCTCTATCCACTGCTCTTCCAACTGAATTCCTCATTTTTACAGGATTTCATCTCTTGTGTCCATGACTTGTGCTTCTTGGCTTGGAGACCAACTCTTATTTATTCTTCCCAATGAGAAAAAAAATAGAGAACATGGATGAGTGTAATTTTCAAATAATCTTCAAAATCATTTTAGCCAATAATTCTAAAGTGGGATAGAGAGCACAATGCATTTCTATATTTCTATCTATCTATTTATCATTTATATCTATCTAATTATCTCTAATTCATCTATCTATCTATGTCACCTACTATGTGCCAGGTACTATGCTAAGAGAAAATCGAGACCCAAACTAAATTACTTGTTAGAGACTGCCCATTAAGCAGCAAAGCTAGAATTCAAAGCTAGGTCCTCTGCCTCCAAACTGAGTCTCCTCCCTATGTCACTAAGCCAGTCTTTCTTGGTGAAGAAGTTTGGAGTTACTTCTACTTTCTTATTGCCTGTCCATCTTCTGATGAAATCTATCCTACTCTACTTGCACATATATGTGTACATATGTATGTATAAATGTGTAGATGTACATATATTTATGAATATGCACCCAGTGTACACAGGAGTTTTCAGACTATCAGAGAATCCCCTCCACAAAATACAGGAAAGGCCATCATCCAGCATTATCTTGAAGACCTCCTCTTCTAACAGTTTCTCAAAAGCCAATTATTAAATGTTTAGTGTGAATGTTTACACCTCAGATGTCACCGAAATGCTACAAATCAGGACTTGATTTATTGTTTTGTTGATTGTCCAGACATCAGAAAAAAGATGAATAAATGCAGATTAAACTTTGAAATGTGCCATGAGTGCTTTTTTTAATATACATCTATTACATATATAATACATATTTGAGAAAGAGCGTCTATATGCTTATGATAAACCACTTAATTTCTCTTTGCCTCAGTTTCTTCATTTGTAGGTTTTCAGGAAAGTAGGTGGATAGAGTAGCAGACCTGAAGTCAGGAAAATTCATCTTCCTGAATTCAAAAACAGTCTCAGACACTTACTAATTGGGTGATCCTGGGCAAGTAACTATACCTTGCTTTCCTCAGTTTCCTTTCCTGTAAAATGAACAGGAGAAGGAAAAGAAAAAAAAAAAAAAAACCCAAACAAGATCACAAAGAATCAGACATGACCTAAATAACACAATGACAGTAAGACAGAGGTTGCCATTTTTTGCTCTATTGACTTCAGGAAATTGTGTGAAATACAGATTTGGACTGTTTGGTCAGTGGGTACAAGGAAGTTCTAGAGAGACAGAGAAGATTTTTTAGGTTCATGGTTTTAGAACTACTGGGGTTCTTCAAGGACAACTAACCCCAGGTCTTACATATTAGCCAACTGAGGCACAGAATGGAGGAATTACTTTCCAAAGACCATATACCCAGACTTCCCACCACACCCCCCAAAAGCAAGAAGGAGCCAGTGAGGGGCATGGGTCCTGGGCCTCTGGTTTAATGATCTCTGAGTGAAAGGAGCTCCCCAGGAGCCATGGATAATCAAGATGGCTCTTACTGGCCGTGGGGCCATTTGCTTAATGAGCCCAGAGACGCCAGTGCTGAGGCTGCAGCCGGTGTTAAATGAGCAGAGAGGGCCATCCGAATGGACTGACTCTAGTGTAAACTGTCTTAAGTGTCTGCTTATTAAATCACTTCGCCACTCGGAGTCTTCTCGAGGCCACACTGGGACTGTCTGCCATGAGGCCGACTCGAGGCCTTCCCCTGGGAAAGGTCTCTGATCTGGAGGAGGTGTGGCCAGAGAAAGAGGCAAACAATGGGCCCAAGCAAAGGCAACTCAGCCTCAGTGGCCCTTAATGGTGGAGCGAGAGCTGGAAGGTAGAAAAATCCAAGCTGGGAGGGGTCTGAGAACCAAGAATGTCAGAATTTCGAGGGGTCTTAAAAAGGGGGTATCAGGATGGGAGGGGTCTTAGGTACTAAGGTACAGGGGATGTCAGAGCTGGGAAGGGGCTTGGAACAGGGGATGTCAGAGCTGGGAAGGGGCTTGGAACAGGAGATGTCAGGGCTGAGAGGGGCCTTAGAACAGGGGATGTCAGGGTTGGGAGGGGCCTTAGAACAAGGGATGTCAGAACTGGGGGGACCTTTAGAACAGGGATGTCAGGACTAGGAGAGCCTTTAGAACAGGCGGTGTCAGAACTAGAAGGGGCCTTAGAACAGAGAAGATCAGAGCTGGGAGGACCTTTAGAGATAAATTAATTCAATCACTCCATTTCACTAAAACAGACATTGTAAAAAGAACTTTCTCACCCAAACCCTCGGCACCGCCCCTGTTCTTGACCCACACTCTGAGGTCCTGCCGAACAATATGCACCATCCTCCTAGCTAATGTTTTTACGGCACTTTGAGGTTTACTAAGAACTTTGCAAATATTCTCTCATGTGATCCTTACAGCTATCCTGGGAGGTGAGTGCTATCATTATTCCCATTTTACAGAAGGGAGAGGAAATACAGATTGTCACTGGCCCAAGGTGATACTGCTGTTAAGTATCTCAGGCTTTATTTGAACTCCCATCCTCCTACCTCTGGATCCAGGACTCTTATCTATTACGATACCTAATAATAAAAACTTTTATATAGCACTTACTATGTGCTAAATGCCTTACAATTATTGATCCTTACAACAACCCAGAGAATTAGGTGCTTCATTTTACAGATGAGGAAACAGATTTGGAGGAGATCTCAAGCTTCAATTAACCTGCATGATAGGATGACTAGAAGAGTGATTTTTCAGGCTGCTAAGGGATACCATAATGTACAGGGTGCTTGGTCAGGAGGACACATCATCTTCCTGAGTTCAAATCTGATCTCAGATTCCAGCTGTGTGACCCTGGGCATGTCACCTAATCCCGTTTGCTTCAGTTTCCCCAACTGTAAAATAAGCCGGAGAAGGGAATGACAAACTATTCCAATATCTTGCCAAGAAAACCCCAATGGAGTCATAAAGAGTCAGATGTAACTGACAAATGACTGAACCACAATCATAATATGGTGAATTTTGGAGGAACAAAATGCTAAATCTCAGTTCTGGGAATTGCAATTTAGAAAGGATAAAGTTAAGCTGGACAAGCTCCCAAGAAGGGCAACTAAGATGAAGAAAGACTTCTAGGTATAAGAAGTTTGGTTAGAGGAACTTGGAATGAGGGAAATAATGGGTAAATGAGAGTTGTCGTCCAGGACTCAAAGCTTTTTATTTAGAAGAGAAATTAGGCTTGTTCTGCTAGGCCCTAAGGGCAAAATTAGGCCAGAAAGTGTTAAAGGGCAAACCCAAGTGTGATAGAAGGAAAACTTCACTCCTCTTAGAGCTGCCCAGTGGTAGAATGCGCACCCTGTGGAGAGAGCGGCTCTCTTTGTGCTGGACATATTCAAGCCTGCCCTGTCTTTTTTTATTTTTCCCTTACAGCTCTCTATAATCTGACTCCTACCCACTCTCCAAACCATTTGCACATTCTTTCCCCTCCTACTTACTGCATACCAGCCACTGAGCCATTTGCTGCTCTCTGTATAGAACATTCCACCTCTGTGTTCTCACACTCTTCCCCCTGCCTGGAATGCTCTCCCTCCTAAATTTGGACCAATGATACTGACTCCTTCCTTCCATTTAGGTTTGGTTCAGAAGTTGCCTTTAATAAAAGCTTTTCTGATTTCCTCTCCCCACCATGCATTGTTTGTGCTTTGCCCAAGGGTAATTATTTAGTATGTGCTATGTATATATTTTGGGTTAATTTATCCCTATACTCATTTCTTCTCCCTGGAGAGCTGACACTAATTTTTTTTTGTCTTTTTTTTTTTAAACAAACAAAAAAGTAAATCAACATGAAGTTTTTCACACATGACAATCAGAAAAAGAAAGTTTCCTATGAAATTATGGGTATTTATTATATATAGATGTATGTATATAATTGTGTGTACGAATGTATGTGTGTATAGTACTACCATGTTATTTTTAAAATTATTATTATAGCTTTTTATTTACAAGATATATGCATGGGTAATTTTTCAGTATTGACAATCGCAAAATCTTTTGTTTCCATTTTCCCCTCCTTCCCTCCACCCCCTCCCTCAGATGGCAAGTAGACCAATATATGTTAAATATGTTGAAGTGAAATACAATATATGTATACATGTCCATACAGTTGTTTTGCTGTACACAAAGAATTGGGCTTTGAAATAGTAGTACTACCATGTTTAATATGTTAAATAGGCAGAAGGCATATATAATATATTATATGTTTGTGTATTCTTCCTTATTTTTCCTTCTTTTTTCTTCTTTCTTTTCATCTCTATCATTCTAATCCACTCTCCCTTCCCTAAGATTGTCCTCCCCTCTTAAAAAAAAATTCAAACCCTCCCTTGTAAGAAATAAGAAAAACCAAGCAAAACAATTCACACATTGACTACCTCTCTCTTAATAAATAGATAGACATATACAGAGACATTTTTTAAAATTATATATTATCCACATGTATTTATGTGTGTGTGTATATGGGTGTGAGGAAACAGAGATGGAGAAAGACACAGAGAGACAGAAAAAGAGATATTGGGTGGGGGGGGGAAGAGAGTGACAGAGACAGAGAAAAAAGTCTTCCCCTCACCTCACTGTCAAGAGGTAAGAAACATGGTTCCTTTTCAGTCTTCTGAAATCACTCAGTCTTACAGTAAACATTAAGTGTCTACTGTGTGGCAGGTACTGTGCTGAGCACAAGGATTACACCTATGAAAGAAAAGACAAGTTCATGGACTTCTGGAGCTTATGTGTTAATTATAATCTAATCAATTCGCAAGTTTTGTCAAGCACCTGCTTCTTGCCAGGTATTGTGCTGAGCTCTTGAGACTCACAAATAAAGTATGTGATAATCCCTCCAAGGTTGGTAATCGTTTTATTAAAGTTCTTAAATCTTTCAAACTTGTTCCCCAAGAGTGTTTGTGGTCACTCTGTCCTGGTTCTGCTCACTTGAGGCTCCCTCAGTTCACAGAAGTCTTTCTAAGTACCTTTGAATCCCTCTCATTATCATTATTTCTTAGAACACAATACAATAACATCCCATAATATCCAAATATCTTAATTAGCTGGCTGATTCATTTTTGTCTTTCCAACTTCAGTGTCCAGATCAGTTCCTGGCTTTACGGATCACTTAAATAGGTGTTTAATAAATAGTTATATTTATATATTTATAAATATTTATTTATATGTATTCTTATTTTTAAAATACAAATAATTTATTACTTATTATTTATTATTAATATAAATTAAGTTCATTTTTATACAAATATTTATATAATATATGGATATTTATAGCAGCTCTTTTATAGCAGATGCCTTACAAAGGGGAAATGATAAGCTGAGGTATGTGATTGTGATGCAATATTATATTGTAAGAAATAAGAAGTCGAGTGATTTCATAAGAACCTGAAAAGACTTATATGAACTGATACATAGTGAAGTGAACAGGACCAGGAGTACACTGTACGCAGTAACAGCAATATTGTTCTGTGAAGAATTGTGATTGACTTGACCATTCTCAGCAATATGATGACCTAAGACAATCCCAAGGACTGAGGATGAAGCCTTCTATCTGCCTCCAGAGAAAGAACTCAGAATGTTTGTATTACAGACTCAAGAATGTTATTTTTCACTTTCCTTCTTTTTTTTTTTTAATTTGAGTCTTCTTGTACAAAAAGACTAGAATGGAAAGTATTACATAATTGTAAATGGATAAATAACCTACATCTGATTGTTTATCGTCTTGGGGGGGAAGAGGGAGGAATAGAATTTAGAACTCAAAACTTGAAATAAAAATGTTTTAGAAATAAATATTTACAAATGAATTAATGAACTGCCATATGCCTCCCGAGAACTTTGCTCCCTCTTTCTCTGTTAAATCCCCATCAGCTCCAGGACTTATGGAAGGTCAGGATGGGAAGGCACTACAGGGCCTTGGGAATAAAGATTATATTACTAGTTTTGTTTCATAAATTTCCCATATTCTCATTTTGGATGGAATTACCCTGGTTTGGGCTTGTTTGTTTGTTTTTTTTTTTTTCCTTTTTTTCCCTAAGAAAAGGGCTGGAGTTTGGGGTGGTACTGGTCGGATGTGCTCAGGTCAAAGTGAAGGGAGGGGTGTCTCAAATGGAAAACAAACTGTAGTAAATCAACCGTCTCAATTCGTCCTTATGATTGTCAAGGATTCTTCTCTTCCCAGTCCAAGGGATGGGCAGGATAGAGGGGGAGGAGAGGCGGGAATGGAGGGGGGTCCTGGAATTGTCATGACCTCCCAAAGAAACCCAGCAGGAAACCAATGACAGCAATCACCATCCCACCCCCACAATGGCCTCAAATTAGCCAACCTCCCCTGACCCAGGAGGGCCAGAGGTGAGCATCTTGGGGCTACAGGGCAGCCAGAGGAGGAAGTATTGGAGCGGCCTATTTCCTCTCCCCTGTCTGCCTCGAGGGCCCAGTGGAGAGCTGAGGAGTCCACAGCTGGGGTGGCAAGCACCTGAACACTCTTGTCTAACAGAGGTTTGCTTATTGGGAATATCTGCAAAGTGTTAGTGAGCCCAGGGCTGGTGAGGGAAAGAGGGTAGGGACAGGCAGCAGGGAGGAAGTGCCTATTACTGGGGGCTATTGAACAATCAGGAAGGGTGAGGGGTGATCCCCCCGTGGAGGGGAGCCACGTGCTCATGAAGCTGGATCTCTGGAGATTCTGGTGGTCTCCAGGAAGGAGAGGCCCCTGGAGCTAGGAAGTCTCTACTCATAAGACAAAACAGCTTGTCTGTTAAATGTGGGGGGCCAAGGGGACAATTCGGCTGCCTCTGTGGGCTAGAGGGAGGGGAGGAAGGGCGGAAGGAGACGAGGGGGGCAACTTTAGGAGAGTGGGAAGTCTGGGAAGCAGAGAGTTGAGTGTTTATTCTGTCACGAAGTAGAAATGTTCACTTACAATGTCAGAAGGGGAAAGTCCTTAGAACAGGGAATGTATACATGAGGTCATAATTCTAAATCCAGAGCTGAGTTTCCAGTCCATCAAATCTTGCTCTCTCAACCCACCAATGAGGAAACAATGATCAAGAGGACTACAGCCTACAACCACTTAACTAATAAGTGTCGAATCCAGGTCTTGCTGTCCTAATCAGTGTCCCATCAAGCTCTTATCACATTGCCTGGCACAACAAGGACATTGCTTAATAATTATTGACTGATTGACATATTGTCCATTAATTATATTATCTAATTATTATCTATTATTTATATTATCATATCTAATTATATTGTCTATTAGATAATCTGAATGAATCTCCTGTTGGATACTAAAATCAGCTGTAGCTCACATCTTTAATAATATCTTACAATTTTACAAGTCCACCAATTAATCATTATTTATTCTACTGTGCTGAGGATAGAAAGACAAAAATAGAACTAACTGTGCCCTTGAATTGACATTCCTTTAGGGAAAAAAATATGACTGTGTGTGTATATATATATAATTGCATATAAAATAAATGCAAGATACATTTTCACAAAGAAAAGACAAACAGCTGGAGCAGGAATCAATAAGGGCCCCATGTAAGAAGTGGTGTTTGAGATGAATTTTATGCATTTACAATAGTTGAGGTACAGTTGACATGGGAATGGATTTTAGGCTTGGTGGACGGCCTATACAAAGGCATAAAGGTGAGAGATTATTTCTTTAATGAGATAATAAAATTTACAAAACATTGTCCTAGTCATTCACATGGGAAAAACTAAGTGGATATAGTCATTCAGTCAACAAGCATTTATAAAATACCTACTACGTGCTAAGGCACTGGGCTAAATGCTGGTTATATAAAGAAAGCCCCCTCCCCAAGAAAGGTACATTGGACACAATTGAGCTCACACACATGCAGTCGTATGGAAAGTCCATTAAATTAGGGCTTCAGTGTCTAAAGCTTTGTTAGACACTATAGCTAGATAATGAGCTGGTCCCTGAATCTAATAGGAAGAAAAGAGAGAAGGGGATTTTTCCTGGACAACTGTGTCCAGCTGTTCTTTGATGGAATGGCCTAGGCTTTCAGAACCAAACATCTCCCATTGAAACTGCATGGTAAATTATAGAACACCATGTTCTTCAAAGAATCCAACTTGTCAGTGACATAAAGGGACAGTAAAGAGTGTAGGGAGGAATGATTCATATGCGAGAAGTTACATAAAACCCAGGACAGACATCAAGGACGTACAAGAGTGGTAAGGCAAATCGGCCAGTCACGTAGCAAGAATGTGAAATAGCAGAAGGACAGATGGACCATTTCAGTCAGGGGTGGCTCCCAAAAATAAATAAATGGATGAATAGATAAATAAATAACCACATAAATAAAACAACTGAGGGAAGACCTCCAGTGTGTTGGATAGATCTTCTATGAAGGTTTTATGACAAAGTAAGGAGGAAGTTTTGCATAATAGTCATGAAATCAGTAGGGTCTGGGTCCAGTTATGTATTGGTAGTGAGACCCTTTACAATTGTTTCTATGAACATTAACTTCCTTCTTTACAAAACTTCCAGAGAGCAGCTACGTGCCTCAGTGGATAGAGTGCTTACCTGGGTTCAGGGAGACTGAGTTCAAATCTGACCTCAGACACTTATCAGTTGTGTGATCTTGGGCAAGTCGCTTATATCTGTTTGCCTCAGTTTCCTCATCTGTAAAATGAACTGGAGAAGGAAATGGCAAACTACTAAGCATTTTTTTGCTGAGAAAAACCCCAACAGGGGTCAAAGATTTGGATATGACTTAAAAGAACCAAACAAAAACCTGTAAGGTCCTTTTTGACTCCCTATGAGTGTGTGGTCCTGGGGTTATGCTCTCCCCTGGTCATAGGAGTATCTGATTCAACAAATCACAGATCTACCAAAACCTTTTGCTAGAATGGAAATAGTGGTAGACCTAGAATTGAGAAAGTCCTGAATTCAAATCCCACTTCTGACACCTACTAACTTTATGAGAATGGACAAATCACTTACCCTCTCAGCTTCAGTTTTCTGATCTGAGAAATGGGGATAATAATAACTGAAGTCCATCCTTCACTGAGATGTTGTAAAACTCAAATTAAATAACATAAATGTAATGCATTTTGTAAGCCTTAAAGCCACAGTGCAAACGTCATCTAATATCCTTTACAAATTTTTAAACCAGTGGAGCATTTGAAAAGAATGGCATTCGAGAGCCAGGTACCCATGTGATCATGCTGCCACCTGGTGGTGAGGGCGTCTCTGAAGCTCTAGAATAAAGATGAATGAGTAACTTCAACTCTGAGTCTCATGAGAATAGTGATAAATGACTGGCAGGGAGATAGCTCTAGAGAGAAGTTGAAAGGTCAGTTGTCAAAAGAATCAAGATGGCCCCTGAAGTGGCTCTCCAATGAGGATCAAAGACCATCAAAATCATAAGGGCCATTATGATTGTCCTTCTACTATAATATGGTTAATGAAGATAAACATGGTGCCCTGGTGGAAGGAGAGCTGAGATTTCAAAACTCTGTTCTCCTCTTTGTTACCCACAGAACTGTGGGAAAACCATCAATATAACTAAATATTTGGTTTCCTCATCAGATGAAATATTTGTAAATGCATTTAATAATATTCTAGAAGAGATTGTACAACCATTTCCCCTGAAAATGTTTACCAGTCAAAGAGATGCTTATCTCCCTGGGGTTACTTGAAGGCCTAACTTTATCCCTGGGCCAGAACCTGGATGGGAGGATCTCTCCTAGTCCCTTCAACCATGGACTTAGAAACCAACTCAAGAAGCAATTTCTCATTTGCATAACCACATCATGGGTGCTTAATAAATGCATATTATTTTTCTTCCCTTCATCTGTAAAATGAAAGAGTAGAATGCATTGGTGGCAAGAGGGCTCATTGGAAAAAGTATTGACAATGGAATCGGCAAACTGGAGTTCAAATTTCCCCTCCTATGCTTGCTATCAGCAAATTGCTTAGGTTCCCTGTTTCCTCATCTGTAAAATGAAAGAATTGTACTAGATGGCTTGATATGTAAGTCTGAGCCTATCACCCAACCTCTCAGTGCCCCAGGCAACTTTCTAAAACTATATATAAAGAGAGAAGCTCTCATCAGTAAAGAATCTCTGCATCTGAGAGTTCTCCCTAACCATGAAATTGGAGCTCCAGTCCCTATTTCTATGATTCTCTCTGTATCTCAGTTTCCTCATCTTCAAAATCAGCTGATTGTTTTAGGGGACCTCAGAGGATGTTTCCAATTATAGGTCTATGATCCTGGGTTGTACTGTTGTGACTCCGCTAATAACTGGGGGATCGTGATAGCTGCCTTCAGGTGGTAGAAGGAAGGTCATCCTCTGCATGGCCCCTAAAGAACAATGATAGATGTGGCAAAGAGGTTCCTTGAGGCTGTCAGGAAGAACTATGTCATGATGGGAGCTTTCCCAAAATGGGTACATGGGATGCCTTGGGAGGTGATAGGTTCCCCTTCACTGAGAATCTTTAAGCAAAGGCTGGACAAAACAGTTGTTGAATTTGTGGTAGACTAGAAGACTACTGAGTTTTCTTCCAGTGCATAAACCCTACCCTTTGGGTAGCTGGTAGAAGCAGCATTATTCCCATCCCTCAAGGGACAAAAAGGGGACATTTGCCCAGGATCACCTGGCTAGTAAGTGACAGGGCTTGGATCTCAATATAAACCTCTCCACACTCCTAGTTTAAGCCTCTTTTTATGATACCAAATGGCTTGATTCAAAGGGAGTTGGTCCTACAGGTTTCTGCTTAGCAAGAACAGTGGCAGAGGTGAGGGATTCTTCCTACATCTTTCTTTGAATACATGCTAGATTTAGAGAGTGGGAGGCTTTGGGAAAGCTGGCCTGAACCCTAAGATATCTGAAATAGGACCTTTGAGCAGGTGGTTAGTGACGTCAATTCTGATGGGAGTGCCGAAGCAATGGTCAGACCTGTAGACCTTCCAAATGAGAAAATGCCTCTTGAGTTAGTTTCTAAGCCCATGGTGAAAGGACTAGGTGAGATCCTCCCATCCAGGTTCTAGCCCAGGGATAAAATCAGGCCTTCAAGTAACCCCAGGGAGATAAGCATCTCTTTGACTGGTAAACATTTTCAGGGAAAATGGTTGCACAATCTCTTCTAGAATATTATTAAAGAATGGGGCCATGTTGGGGCTGGTAATGTCAGGCAGAAAAAGAGTCCAAGTGAATCAAGAAGAAAGGGTGGGAATCCAAAGAGAGGATGGTCATTTCTTATGATAAATCAAGTTAAAATTCATGGAAGAAACATTGGAGGTCATCTGCTCTGGCTTTCTCCTTTTTCAGAAGAGGAAACTAGACCTAGAGAAGAAAATGACCTGTCCAAAGTCAGAAGAGCTATGGATTGCAAAATCAAGTTTCAAACTCTGGTCTGCTAGAATCAGGGGGAGTAACTAGGTTCAAAGTTAAATGGAAGTATGAGGTCCTCTCATTTTTTTAATTATTCTTCAGTCCTGCCTGACTCTTTGTGATTCCATGTGGAATTTTCTTGGCATAGATACTGGAATGCTTTGCCAGCTCCTTCTCCAGCTCATTTTACAGATGAGGAAACTGAGGCACACAGGGCTAAGTGACAAGCCATCATCACACAGCTAGTGTATCTGAAGCTGGATTTGAACTCAGGAAAATGAGTCTACCTGACTCCAGGCTGGTCTTAAACATAGGAGAGAGGACTATTTTAGAGAGGACATGGGTGGGATTAGATAAATGGCATCTGAACTTCAAAATAACATGTTGTAGAGAAGAGAGCCATAGCTCCCAATTTTGGAAGACTTGAGTTCAAATACTACCTTAGATACTTGGTACCTATGTGATACTGGACAAATCATTTAATCTCACCTGGCCTCACCTTCTGCATTTGCAAGATGAGAAGAAGAACTAGATGGCTTCTAAGGTGGGTTCCAGCCTAGGATCTTTTTTTTTTTTTTAATAATAGCCTTTTCTTTTCAAAATATATGCATAGATAATTTTCAGTATTCACACTTGTAAAACCTTGTGTTCCAATTTTTTCTCCTTCCCCCTCCCCTAGATGGCAAGTAATCCAATATATGCAGAACATGTGCAGTTCTTGTACACATATTTCCACAGGTATCATGCTGCCAAGAAAAATCAGATCAAAAAGGAAAAAATTGAGAAAGAAAACAAAATGCAAGCAAACAACAATAAAAAAGTGAAAATACTCTGTTGTGATCCACACTCAGTTCCCACAATTCTCTCTCTGGGTGAAGATGGCTCTCTTCACCACAAGATCATTGGAACTGGCCTGATGTTGAGAATTGATCATTACATAATCTTGTTTCTGTGAACAACGTTCTCTTGGTTCTGCTCATTTCACTCAGCATCAGTTCATGTAAGTCTCCCCAGGCCTCTCTTAAATCATCCTGCTGATTGTTTCTTATAGAACAATAATATTCCATAGCATTCTTATACCATAACTTAGTCATTCTCCCACTGAGGAGCATCCACTAAGTTTCTGGTTCTTTGCCACTATAAAAAGGACTGGTACAAACATTTTTGCACATGTAGGTCCTTTTCACTTTTTTATGATTTCTTTGGAATATAAGCCCAGTAAAAACATTGCTGGATCAAAGGGTATTTATATACTTCGATAGCCCTTTCGGCACAATTCCAAATTCCAGCACTAGGATCTTTAAACTTAAATTACTTTACTCCTATTAGCCTCAGTTTCTCCATATGCAAAAAGAAAAGACTTGCAAGAGATCCTCTGAATTCTTCTCTGCTTCAGATCTAAGATCTTAAGTCACTTCACGTCTTTTTGGTCCTCAGTTTTCTCATCTGTAAAATCAGAATGTTAGATTCAAGGACTGCTTAGATTCCCTTCAGGATCCAGTGATTCCATCCAACACTCTGCTGGCCCAAGAGTTTTCAATCTTGGAAGAGATTTTAGAGACCTTGGGCTAAGTTACACTTCCCAGGGATAGAGAGTATGACTTATTGAAGGTCATTCTGCTAGTAAACAGAATTAGGATTGAAATTCTTGTCCTATTAGAAACAAAGGGATGCCCATCTATTGGAGAATGGCTGAATAGAGTATGTTATAGGGATAAAGTATGTAATGGAGAGCTATAAGGAGTGACAAAAGAGTCCCAAATGCTTGTGTATTCCTGTTATCCCTGTTATTGTGGTGATTGAAGCTGGTGGGGTCACTTGAGCTCAGAAGTTCTGAGCTACAAAAGGGACAAAACCAACCAAGAGTCCGATCTGATTTTGGCACCAATGTGACAGGCCCTTAGGAATAGACTGCCTAAAGAGGGATGGACTAGCCCAGGTAAGGTACTGATTAGCAGTACAAGGAGCCTCTGAACTTCCAACTTAAGTAAAATGGTGAGTCCCAGATCTTACAGATAACTCTATCTTCTATACCATTCTACCTTGAAACTCAGGCATCATCGATCTAATCCCAACCATATCTCCTTTAAGATAATATTCTCTCTTATTCTTCAAGACTGGTCTGGAGTCAGGAAGATTCATCTTCATGATTAGCATGTGATTAACATAATTAACATGATTAACAGTAATAAATACAAACAACAACAACAAAGGATAGTTTCAGAGAAACCGGAGATTTGTATTAACTGAAACAGAATGAAGAATAAGCAGAAAAACACTGATATAGTAATGAAAACATTATAGAGCCACTCAATCTTGAAAGACTTAAGATTTCTTTCTTTCTTTCTTTCTTTATTTTTTTTTTGGGGGGTGGGGTTGAGGCAGTTGGGGTTAAGTGACTTGCCCAGCATCACACAACTAGGCAGTATTCAGTCAGATTTATAGGTCATAGATAGATAGGTGTAGATAAGTAGGTCAGATTTGAATTTGGGTCCTCCTGACTTCAGGGCTGGTGCTCTATCTACTTCACCACCTATCTGCCCCTAGACTTAAGATTTCTGAGAAATGCAATGGTCACCCATGATCCCAGAACACAAGAAGCAGGTTTCCTACCAGAGAGGTGATAGATTCAAGAAGCAGAATGAGAAATGCATTGAGAACATGTTCAATTGGGAGATTAATTTTGTTTGATATTGGATATTTGTTATTTTTCTTTTAAATTAGAGAATCATGAGGAGAGTAACATTTGCTAACCAGAAAAAAAAATTAAAAGATATAATGAAGAAAAAAGAAACTAAGGTCCTCTAAGGATAGACAAGTAGTGCAGTTGATAAACCACCAAGTTTAGAGTTAGGAAGACCTGAGTTCAAATTCGGCCTCAGATACTTACTATTGGTTGATTCTGAGTGAGTCACTTAACCTCATTTTCCTCATCTGTAAAAACACTTAGAGAAGGAAACGGCAAACCAAGTCAGTATTCTTGCCAAGAAAACCCCAAATGGGGTCACAAAGAGTCATAAATTAATGAAACAACTCAACAGTGAAGGATTTATAAACTCTAGATATGGCATTCTTTCTACATTATTACTATCATCACGATCATAACCAACATTTATATGGTGCCTACTATATTTAGGCACTGTGCTAGGGATTTTATCAATGTTATCTCCTTTGAGCCTTACAATTTTGTGTGATAGTTGTTCTTATTGCTCCTATTTTGCAATTGAGGAAACTGAGTCAAGCAAATGTTAAGTGACTTGTCAGTCTTCCTGACAAAAAGTCCAGTGCTTTATCCACTGTGTCAGAAAGTTGTCTCAGGTATGATGAAACAAGTGTTGATTAGAGTAGGAAGGTGGGGAACCTGCATCTGAATCTTGCCTTTGCCATTTATTATCCATAGGACTATAGGCAAACTCATTCCCTGAGCCTCAGTTTTGTCCTTTGTCAAATGGAGCCAAATTAGCATCTATTTTGCAGGGCTATTGGGAAAATCTAATGGGACAATATAATGGAAAGAACTTTGAAAGCTTTAAGAAAAAGCTACAGAAATATTGACTACTGTTGGTCAATAAATATCCGAACCAGGATTCCGATCCGATTCTCAGACTCGCTCCAAGGTTTTTATCCCATGACTCACAAAAAGGGATTAATTTAGAATGTTGATTATAAGCAAGCTGAGGTCAGTGACTATTTCTTTTCTGTCTGAGTATCTTCATTGTATCTGCCATATAGTAGATACTTAATAATTGCTGGTTGAGGTAGATTACATTGAATCAGATTGTAGTTCCCTTTCCTTACCGCTTGGAAATCTTGGAATCCCTTATAGTTTCTTATATGATCATTTGGATCCATAGTCACTGTGTTTGTTCTCCACTCTCAGAGAGGGCCATGACATCAGAGAAGTGATGCTATGACAAGCAAGTAAGTTGGACTGAAGTGATGGAGGGCTGTGCAAAGTCACCTACTTCACTTTCTCCTCTAAAGTCACCTGGGTCCAGTGGCTAGATAACAGATCAAGATGACTAGAGATGGCCCTAATGCCTCCATATGATAGAGAATGAATTTCAGAGATAATCTAATCAAATAGCATCATTTTCTCAAGGGAAGGGAGGAGACTAACCCAAGATCACACAGTCAGTAAATGCAGAGATGGGTTTTAAGCCCAAGTCTCTTGGGTTCTTTCTAGAACCTTATGCTGTACCTATTAAGCTGCCCACAGAATCAAAATATAAGATGACTAATTTCCTGGATACTTCAAAGAATAGACCACAAGGAGATCTTCAGCATCTCTCTCCCATGCTGCTTTCACTTCAACTCAAGTATTCATCAGTCTTGCCTTGAACATTCTAACAACCTCCTTATAGATGTCCCCCATTTCCAGTCTCCTTCTAATCTACCCCACCCATGGTGACTAAAGTGATATTCCTTCATGAATTTGTATGTCATCCTTGCACAGGGTCCATGCTAATCTTCTCCATATGGTTCCAATTTTAGTATATGTGCTGCCCAAACAAGCACAAAAGGGACACACCAAAGCCTAGTTCTAATCTTCTGCCCAAAAGGAATCTCTGGCTATTTGGAGTCTCTAGAATCAAACAGCATCTCTTCTATTGCATGCTTATTGGCTCTCCCCAGAAACTCCCAGAGTACCCCTCTCCCTCACTTTGCATTACAGACAAATTGAATTACTCGCCATTTTTGTATTTTGGTATTCTATCTCCTACCTCCACATTTCTGCACGGGATGCTTCCCATATTTCTATATTAGGAAAGTTTGATTGACTTTCTCTTCTCATCTCGGACTCTTAAATCCTTACCTTTCAAAGCTCAGTTTAGGAAGTCTTTTCACGTTGTTCTCCTTCATCTTCTCCACCATATTACTCTGTTTCCTGATCTTTCTCCAAATTGCATATTGCTTTTTTTTTTTTTTCAAATTACAAATTTCTATTGCAATAGTATGTGAGCTTGGGAAAGACAGGGACTGCTTTGTTTGTGCTGATATCCCCAGGATTCAATGCTCATTGAATTGGGATTGAGGGAAGTAAGGAGACAGTTCAGTTCTTTGCTACTTCTGAACATTCCCCGGTGTGAAAATTCTCCGAGGAACCTGAATCAGAAATTGAATCTGGATGTTCCAACTTTAAGATTGTCCCTCTATCCACCATGGTAAGTTGCCCTTCATTCTCTACAACCTCAACCTAATCTATCTTTCAGCTCCATTACTATATTACTCCTTTCCATCTACTCTAGGGGCCAAATTGGTCTTGGGCACAGTAATCATTTCCCATCTCCATGCCTTTACATAGACTCTATTCCCCCAAGTTTGGATTGTTCTACCTCCTCAACCCTGCTTCTAAGGATCTATAACCTCCTTCAAGATTCAACTCCAATACCAGCTTCAATATAAGACTTTTTCTGACCCCAGCTTCCTATCCCTCCCTTCCTAGGGACTGATGCCCTTTGCCCAGATACCATCTTATAGCTATTTGAGACTATTATATATTATATACATATTATACATTTATACATATTATATATACGTACATACACATTTATATATATATATTATTTATACATATATACATATATAACTAAATATATATACATAAACACATATATAAGTACATACATGTGTGTATGTGCATATATATATACACATATATATAACTACGTTTTGTGTGTGTGTGTGCAGCACACAGCAAGTGTCTCCATCAACAGAACAAAAACTCTTTGAGGGTGAGAATGAGACACTCTTTGTACCTCCAATGTCTAGTATTCAATAAATATTTCTTGATTAGAAAGTTCTAATAATATTTTTTAAATATAATATATATTTTATAAACATATTAACTTGGATTCAGCTAAGGTTTCCAACACACTGTAGGGTTGTTATTTGTTATTGTTATTTAAAAGCAACTATGATTTCACTGTTTAAACTGAAGTCTGTGTGGAGCCCATCTCCCTTTGCCAATATGGAATGGCTACTGTTTGCAATGTAGGGTGGAGTCAAATCAACAAGAGCATTTATTGCGTACTTGCTATTGCTAAGTGTTGTGCTAAGCTCTGAATTTATAAATAAAGGCAAATCAGACCAGATTTTGCTCTAAAAGATCATATCATCTGGATTTTAATCTTAGAGAGAGAAGTGAAAAGTAAATCTTGCCTTGCTCTAAACATAGCCAGGGTGGGTCAGAGGTAGGGTGCGTAGTGTGGGAGGATTCTTCTTCCTGGAAGATTGCAGTCTTGATTCTCCCTTTCATCACTACCCCCTGTCCTTCTGATTGGAGGATGGGGCCATGACCTCCAAATCTCCATTTCAGGAGAGAGCCCAGCTCTTATTTCTCAGCTGATTTACAGTATATTGGTTCTTCTCTGACTGACATCACCTCCACCTCAAATTGAGTACCTTCTCCTCCTCCTTCTTCTCCCTCCCAACATCACTTTTCTTTTCTTTCTTTCTCTCTTTCTTTCTTTCTTTCTTTCTTTCTTTCTTTCTTTCTTTCTTTCTTTTTTTTTTTTTTTTTTTTTTTTTTTTGCTGAGGCAATTGGAGTTAAGTGACTTCCCCAGAGTCACACAGCTAGGAAGTATTAAGTGTCTGAGGCTGGATTTGAACTCAGGTCCTCCTGACTTCAGGACACTAGCTGATGCTCCACCATTCCTTTTCATCTTTTTTTCTTTTATTTTCCCCTATTATAATTCAAGCTTCCTGAGGACAGGAACTGCCTTTCTTCTTATTTGGGTTTCCAGTGCTTAATACAGTACCTGGCATATAATAAATGTTATATTATATAATATCACAATATAGTAATATAGTTCTATGTTATTCTTAATATAAAGTATAATGAATATTGATATATTATTAACATATAATATAATAAATATTATAAGATCCTTGAGGACAGGGACTGTGTCTTTTCTTATTTGGACCCCCAGTACTTAAGATAGCCCCTACTATATAATAAATGTTTATTGACTATTGACCAAGGCTGATTCTATGACTATTCTGCATTCATTCTATAGTTTTATCTTTTGAAAAAAAATAATCAAGGGGATTAATAGATATTTATTAAACACTCATGCATAAAATGCTGTATCAAGGATACAAAGACATATCAGAATTATCAGACATATCTTGGTCCCTAAGGAGGTCTCCCTTGTTCATACTCAGCCACAGTCCCACCATTGCTCTCCTTTTGCCTTCTGTCCCCTATCCTACTCCAAAGCCTAGTGCTTTGGGTCTGAGAAAGGTACTGTGTGTACAAATATGGGACGAATGCAGATCTTGGGAGAGAAGGCAGTCCTCAGCAAGGAGAAAGCAAGAAGCCGGGCCCAGGGCCATGTTGTGCTCTGGCACACGGTGCCCTGCTTGTGAGCGGATCTTCTCAGTCTCCCAAGGTCCCCTGGGAATGCAATAGCCTGTGTTCTGAGAGGCTGGAGTTCATGCAAGGTCAGAGTAATTGTGCGTGATTAATGGTTTATCTCTTCCTGAAAGCCTCACACAAAGGCTCCAAACCAAGTTAGCCGTAATTTCATACTCCTTCCACTCCATTTAAAGGGGCATAGCCTGGTTTCCTCTCAGGGAGGCCAAGGAGCTGACTTTCCAGAACTGGCCAGGAGCCAGTTTTCACCATCGACTGAGAGATCGGCTGCCTCTCCACAGCCCCAGCAGAGAGAAGGCCTTGACGCCCAATGTCACAAATAAATTGAAACTCCCCAGATGAAAAAGAGAAAGAGAGAAGACAAGGCTTGAGCATCTGATGTCACAGAGGCAGGAAAGGGACTGGAGGAGTCTTAAGTTGAGGCCTGGGTCAGAATCTTGGCTCTCTTATTTATTACACCTGTGATCTTAGACAAGTCACACTCCTTGGGTTCTGATTTCCTTGTCTTTAAAAATGGGGATAAGCCTAGATAACTTCTCCATCTATAAACTTTTAGGTCAGAGGTCCTTAATTTGGGGGCTATGACTTTTTTATATTTGATATTCTGGATATTTGGTATTTTATATTGAATATTTTGATCATTCTTTCAGTCTGATTGGCTTCCTTTGTATTTTATTTTAGGCCATTCTTCTGAGAAGGGATCCATAGGTTTTACCAGACTGTCAGGGGGACCATCAAAGAAAGAGAGAGACAGAGAGAGAGAGATAAAGAGAGACAGAGAAAAGAGAGAGAAGAGAGAAAGAAGATTGAGAGACACACAGAGACAGAGGGACAAAGAGAGAGAGAGAGACAGAGAAAGAAACAGAGAGAGAGACAGAGAGAGAAAGACAGAGATACAGAGAAAGAAAGACAGAGAAGAGAGAAAAAAGAGGAAGAAAAGAGAAAGAAGATTGGGAGACAAAGAGAGAGAGAGACAGAGACAGAAAGAGAAAAAAGAGACACACGGGGAGAGAGATATAAACAGAGAGAAAGAGAAACAGAGAGAGACACAAAGAGACAGAAAGAGAGGGGGAGGTTAGGAACCTCTGCTTTCAAGAAAATTAAATAAATAAATAAATATATTTCCAGTCCATCAATCAACAAGCATTTATCAAAGGCTTACTAGATGAAGAATCAAAAACAGGCAAAAGCAGTCCCTGCCCACAAGGAGCTTACATTCCAATGGGAGATGCAATAAGCAAAAACCAACGTAGATGTGAGATATACAGAAGGTGTAGTACCATAATCTCAGAGGGAAAGGATTGGTGCTCGAGGAGACATCAATGGCTTTTAGTAGAAGGTACGATTGTTTTTAACACCACAAAAAATAGCTCAATTAGCCTTGAAGGAAGCTAAGGGAGAGATGTTGAGGGAAAGCATTCCAACCAAGGTCTGGGTATATTGTATTGAATTCGGAGTACCATCATTTGATGTAGACATGGACAAGCTGAGTGACCCTAGACAAGTCATTTTGTATCTAATTACCCCAGGCCATTCTCTGAGACCAAAAGTTTGGAAAACTTACTCAATTGTACTGATAGAGGAGGTACTCTACACCTGAAATCAGAGATCCCATAAAAAAATTGATTAACTGGAGCAGGTACAGCAGATGGTGGAGGGGCTTTAATATATGTCACATGATAGTGAATTGAAGTGATATGTAACCTGGAGAATAGAAAATTAATGGAATAGGAATAAGCTCACTTCTCTTATTTCAGTAACTCTCATATGGAACAGAGATTAGTCTTATTCTGATTGGGAAAGGGAAGGGAAGAATAAGCATTTATATAGTACTTACTATATACCAGGCACTGATCAGAGGCTTTTTATAATATTTTCTCATTTGATCCTATGGTTCAGAACAAAACTAGGGGACAGTTACAACGAAACAAACTTGGGCTCAATTTCAGAGAAACGCTTCCAAATGATTAAAATAGTCCCAAAGTGGAATGGGCTGCCCTATAAGGTAGTGAGTTCCCCATCACTGGAGATCTTCAAGAAGAAGCTACAGAAATGATTCCCTTTGTGGGTGTGAGCTGGACAAGTGAAATCTCTCTGCAGTTCAATAGTCATTTTATCCTTCAAATTGTCCCAGGTCAAGAAAAGTAGATCTGGTCGGTCTATAACAATATCATCTCAAATAGTCCATCACTATTCATTTAGTCCCTAAATTTATTAAATAGAGACTCTAACTTTGTATAATGCAAAGTCCTTAAGGCAGAGCTTTCTGTTTCTCCCATCTACCTCTTGTTCGTATGTAACCGTCAGCATGTTGTCTCCCTATTATTAGCTCCTTAAGGGCAAATGTTGCCATATTGTCTTTCTTTGTATTCCCAACACTTAGCACCATGTCTGGCATATAGTAGTAGCTTAATAAAAGTTTATTGACTGACTAAGAAATCGTGTTAAATGAGTGGTAGGAAAATAACAGTCTTAATGTTATAATCATTAATTAAAGATTCCATCTCAAGAATATTTTTTTAACCATTCTCCAAGCAAGCATCACATATCCATTGGGAGTTGCTTTGTATTTGGTGGGATGACCCCTGCTTAGTTCTTTCATCCCTGCCCAGGATGCCATTCTTATTCAATGGAATTGAATTGTCATCCTGTAAATGGATCCAAGGATCATAGATTTAGAAGCTATATAGGCCATTGAAATACAAATAAAGAAACTAAGGCCAAGAGAGGCCCTGGATCAATAATAGTTAGCATTAATATAATGCTTTGAGATTCACTAAATGCTTCACTTTAACCTCACCACAACCGTTGGAGGCTGGTGCTATGATTGTCCCCATTTCATGGATGAGGCAGACAAAAGGTAAATCACTCACCCAGCAGCACACGGCTACTTAAGTGTCTGAAGTTATTTGAACTCTGGTTGTCCTGGTCTAAATCCAGAGCTCTATCCATTATGGCGCCACCTAGCTGGCCCTACTATCTTATAGTCTGACTCGCTTACACAAAGGCAGCAGTTGAACCCCTCTTTCTGATTCCAAATTCAGGACCTTAACCACTGTACCCCATTGCCTCTTTCCTACATTCACAGGGAAAACCAGGTAGTTAGTTCAGAAGCCAGTTAAACCTTAAGAAGTTGGCTTAAAGGCAGAGGCACTGACTTAATGACCTCCTGAGCATTTTCAAAACTACTTTTTCTACCACTTATACTCTGCAGTGTTCCTTGCTTTCTCTGTTCCCGAGGCTAAAGAATTTCATCTCTTTTAAATTAAAGGCCTCTTTTTTCTCGCCACATTTTTTTTTTTCAAAATTAAAAAAAGTTCTCTTTCCTTTTGATGTGGCTCACTGACTGTTTGTAAAGCACCCCTCAGCCCTGGTATCCTACACCTCCGCATCATGTGGGTTTGGTTAGAGCAGGGGAGAGCTTTGGCCCCTACTTAACCACGGCTGCTTTGGAGCCTTGCCTCATTAGGGCACCCTCAGCCTGGGCTCTGGGTGTCTATCGGTGCCCCCTCCCACCCTGCCCCAACAGGGTAAGTTTTATTGGGGTTCCACAACTTTAATTGGGAGCTTTAAGTAGGTGGGATTTTTATGGGCAGCAGCTGGAAACAGGCCCCCACTGGTATCATGAGAGGGAATACCTCGAAGAAAGAAAGCAGAGAATACCTCCTGAGAATCCTGATTCTCACCCCCATCACTGGCATTGGAGCCCCCTACATTTGGAGAGGGGAGTGATGGGAGGAGAAGTAGCTTACTGTTTAGCTGATCTCTGTCTTGGGAGTCTTTTCCCAGACTGAACCAAAGCCTGGAATATTCTCCCTTTGTATTTTAGTGTCTTAGAACTCTGGCTTCCTTCAAAGCTTCTCTCCTTTCCAATCTGTACCATTTCTCCCAAGCAATAATAACCTTTCCTCAACTACCCAATTACATACTTATATATGTGCTTACTGTTTTCCCCCAGTAGAACGTATGCTTTTTTAGTATAGGCAATTTCCTTTTTGTCTCTGCTTCCCGAACACTTCAGGCACATAGAAGGCATTTTAAAATTAACCTAATTCTTTAAATGAACAAAAAACCTATCCCCCGCTGAAAAAGAAGAAAAACAAAACCCCTGTAGCAAACATACACAGTCAAGCATAACAAATTACAACATTGACCACATCCAAAAATCTATATTTCATTGTTCACACAGGCCATCACTCCTCTGGAAGGAGGTGGCCAATATTCATTATTGGTCCTCTGAAAGCCTAGTTGGTCATTGGGATGATCGGATATTTAATTAGGTTGATTACTTGTTAAATAAAGGTTTGTTAATTATTGGTCACCACCTGTCACCTCTGTCGCCAAGTCCAACAAGAAATTAATAGACAGTAAGAAAGGGTCAACCACCCAAAGGAACTGTTCAGAGTAGACCGGTCAGGGGCCATGTCATCCTTTGCTTGGATTCTTTGCCTTCCCCTCAAACAGGGTTGGCTGTGTCAATCTACAAGACAGGTGGGGACAACTGCTTCCCTGCCCTGATGGTCTTAGAAGGTGAAGATCAGACAGAAGTTAAGAGAAGGATAAAAAGGTAAATGGGGGGTATATATTATTTGCCTGCAAAAAGAAATAAGAAAAAAAAAGAGGAGGAAGAAGAAGAGCAAAAAGAAGAGAGGGATGGTAAGGGGGACAGGACAAGGAGGACGAGGAGAAGGAAAAGTTAGAGAAGACATAATTCATTGTTTTAAAGCATGAAACTTGGAGTCAGGAAAACTTGAGTTCAAATCCAGCCCCTGGGATGTGCTAGCTCTGTGACCCTCATCTGTGTCCCCATCTGTAAAATGGGGACAATAATAACACTTCCCTCACAGGATTACTGTGAGGATCAAATGAGATAAAATACATAAAGCATGTTGAAGTACTCTCTGATTGGACCCTATACACATAGAGAACATAGCAGATGGTGTTAGGAGTCTCCCCTGTAAAGTAGAAATGGGTTCTAGACAAGTGTATTCCCACTGTTCTATTGACCATGGAATAAGTTACTTAGATTCTCAAAACCTGAGTTTCCTCATGTGTATAATGGCAGAGGGAAACAATCTTTCACTATCTTACAAGGTCATTGTGGGAAAACCATTTGCAAGATGATCTAACAATGAGAATTGTACTTTATCTGTTTTGCTGAGGAAAAAAAGAACATCTTCCCATCAGATAAAACTCCGTTTAGCTCTAAGATGATTTCTGCAGCCTAAGGCTTGGTTGCCTTGAGCATTCTCAAGAAAGGGATGAAATTAGGCCATTCTTCCTGAGACGCCATGTTTGTTCTAACATGGCTGCAATGGATCTTTCTTGGCTTTCCTTTCCAGCTGGTGTGGGCTTGTAACCCAGTACCATAGGTGGTTGCCATGGCAACTAGACCTGGAAATTTTTTTTCTCTATATCACTGAGAGGGGAGAGGGGGTGGGAGGTGGGTGGAATTTCCCATGTCAGCTTAACTGTTCTTTCTCTGATCTCCAGTATAGGCCATTGGTCCTAGAAGCAAAAATGGCAAATACTTGAGACAGGCTCTGAGGAGGGTCAGAAACCATAGTTTTGTGACATCCTCAGCCATAACACTATCAAAACTCTAATGAGCTCAACATGCCAGACCCCCTTTACTCCAAGCTCTGTCTCAGTGGCTGTCTTTCTTTGACTGTTTTCTGTGTGTCTCTGTGTGTCTGTCTCTTTTTATTTCCCTGTCTCTCTCTGTCTCTCTGTCTCTGTTTCTGTTTCTCTCTCTCTCTCTCTCTCTCTCTCTCTCTCTCTCTCTCTCTCTCTCTCTCTGTCTCTCTCTCTCTCTCTCTGCCCTCTGTCTCTCTCTGTGTGTCCTCTGTCTCTCTCTCTCTCCCCTACCCTGGTTCCTGTCTCTCTGTCTCCCCTAACTCCCTCTGTCTCTGTGTTTTTTTTCCCCTCTGTCTCTCCTTCTCCCTCTCTTTCTTCCCCCCTTTTCCCTTTCTCACTTTCTCTGTCTCCTTGTCTGTGTCTCTCTCTTCCTTCCTCTCCTTTCTGTTTATATCCCTGTGTCTCTTTCCCTCTTCCTTTCTCTTTCGCTCTCACTCTCTCTGTCTCTTGGTCTCTCTCACCTTCTATCTTTATCTCTGTCTGAGTGTGTCTCTGTTTTTCTATCTTTTTGTCTCTGTCTCTCTTTCTCTCTAAAGTCTTTAAGGGCTAAAGTCACCTAGAGTTAGTGGCAGTAAAATTTCTGTTAGAAAATAGAAAGAGAATGGGAGAGGAGATAAAACCCAGATCTGCAACTTGGTGGCTAAGCAAAAGAGGAAGCTTGACTTAGGGAAGAGTTCAGATTTAGAGCCAAGGGACCTGGATTCCAATCATGCTCCAGCTGTTTATTTCTTGTGCATCTTTGAACAAGCCTCCAGACTCCATTTGTCTCACCTGACAAAAATGAGGACATTGGAATATATAATGTAGTTGTTTCTTGCTACAAGTTTATGAAATGACAATCACTTACACTTGCTAACCCTTAGTTTCCTTACCTATAAAATGGGTATTATAACACTAACCTTAGGAAATTTTTGAGAGGCTCAGATGAGGGATTAATTAATGTATCTTTATTAAGCAACTACTATGAGTTAGATACTGTGCTAAGTATTGGGAGTATGAAGAAAGGTAAAAATAGGAACTCAAAGTCTAAGAGAGGAGACATAATGAACATATATAGGAACCCAAGAAATACATTAAAGAGAAGATAACCTAAAGGGAGAAGGAACCAGCTTCAGGGGGAAGCAGGAAAGACCCTGCAGAAGAAAATGCTTGAGTTGGGTCTTACAGGAAGTCAGGGATTCTAAAAATCAGAATTAAGAAGGGAGAGTATCCTGAGCAGAACAGCAAGTATACCAATATGGCTGAATTGTAGCGTGTAGGTCAGGAGTAATGTGTAAGTAGAAAGATTATTGTTGTTCAGTTGTGCTCAGTTATGTTTGCTTCTTTGTGACCTTATATGTTTTGTTTGTTTGTTTGTTTGTTTGTTTTGGCAAAGATACTGATATGGTTTGCCATTTCCCTCACCAGCTCTTTTTTTTTTTTTTTTTTTTTTTTGCAGGTTGAGGAAACTGAGGCTAATAGGGTTAGGTGACTTGCCCAGAGTTGCACAGCTAGGAAGTGGCTGAGGCTATATTTGAACTCCTGACATCATACTAAGCACTCAAGAAGAAAAATTGGAAGGGGCAAAATCACATCCATTGCTCCCAGCTTTGGACCCTCAAGCGAACAAAATTAATCCTTCTTCCTCCTGGCCATCCTTAAGACACATAAGAAAAATTATCACATCTCCTCTCAGTCCTGTCTTCTCCAAGCTAAGTACTTCTTTTAAGCAATCTTCTTATATCATGGTTTCTAATTCAAGGATTTGTCCGGTTATTGTCAATAACCTTCCTAAAACATGGTGTCCAGAATTGAAGCCCATGTTCCACTTGTCTTCTGACCTCCCCAGCTCTGGAGGTCAACCTTCCTTAAGGGTCTGGATTACTAGAAAGTAGCAGGACTGATTGTAGAGTAAGATGTATTACTATTCACTACATATTTAAAGTACTAGAGAAAGACCTCCAGTACACTGAATCAGCTACACTCCTACTATCTCCAATCATCCAATCTGATTGGAAAAATTAGACCCTCGTGTTAGAATCACAGAGGCGATCCTCTCTAAGTCCCTTCTTTTAAAAATGAGGAAACTGAGACCCAGTGATGTGAAGACAACATAGGGAATTATGACAACAGAGGTGAGATGGGGCCCTGGCTTTCTTATTCCAGAGTCAGGACTCTTTATATTGTACCCTACAGAAAAATACTTAAAAAAAAAAACCCACAGAATAAATAGGCAGGAATGGTTTTCAATCTGAATGGGGAAAGAGCTTGCTCATGCAGAGAATATCCATCCATTAAAGTAAAGAATGGCAAGAGCAATTAGGTTGATTTTCACTTTTCATAGATTTTCCTTGACTCTATACACTTTACTAGGCACCTCTTAGACATTACAGATTCCCCATTGTTATTGCAATTAAAAAAAAAAAAACAGAAACATTTTTGTTCACATTTCTGAACAAAGGATGTTGGGAAGCTGCCTCAAATTCACTTTAGGTATTGACTTCCTCTGGTATCACGTTTTTTAGCTATAATATTCCATGAATAAGAGCTAAAAGTTCAATCCGAGAGAAATAAAAGAACCAGTCCTGGTATATGTGTATTGTACATATGTCAGGGTTGTGTCCCTGAGGCCTTCTCTAGGCAATAGAGGATGGAGGGGGAGGGGACAATGTGGAGGGAGGATGAGCAATAACCAACTCTTTAGTTACAGCCCTAGGGCCATCCTCGACTCTTTTGTGATATCAACCACAGCCACACACACCCAGTCAGCCAACAAGTTAGGGATCCGGCAGACTTTTTTTTTTTTTAAGTATCTTAGAGATGCTCAGGGTCCCTCTGTCTAAACTGTTCTCTGAATTGTGATATGGAATTCTTTTCAGATACTATCATATTGTAGAGTCTCAGTGATGCCTTTTGGCAAAATGGTAAAGGACATGGGTAAAACTGGTATGAGGATTTTTTTTGCCAAATTCCATAATGTCCCCTCCCTCTGCCTTCCTCTTTCCTCCGTCCCTCCCTCTCCATCCCTCCCTCTTTCTTATTGTCTCCCTTCTCTCTCTCTCTCTCTCTCTCTCTCTCTCTCTCTCTCTCTCTCTCTCTGTCTCTCAGTGTGTGTCTATATCTCTTTCTATTTCTGTCTCTTTCTCTGTCTGTCTCTTGTTTAAATAATATCAAGGCTTCTATTCATTCCCTTCTCTATCTACAACAAAATACCAGTGAAAGAAGGATCCCCATTTTCCAACAGAATCAGTTTTCCCAAATGTCATTTGTTATTAGTAGTGGAATCTATATTGGGTATACAAACAGAAGTAGAAACTAAGATTGTCAATTACAAATATGTGTTATGATTAGTAAGGAGAGCAAGAGAAAGCTTTGTTCCTCTCTTACTCACAAAGGGATGTGTGTGTGTGTGTGTGTGTGTGAGAGAGAGAGAGAGAGAGAGAGAGAGAGAGAGAGAGAGAGAGAGAGAGAGAGAGAGCGCAGAGGCAGAGAGGGACAGAGGCAGAGAGAGCAGAGGCAGAGAGGGACAGAGACAGAGACAGAGAGAGAAATAGAGACAGAAAGACAGGGAGGGAGAGACAGAGACTCAGAGAGAGAAAGAAACAGAGATATTGGTAACAGGAACCAAATGAAACCAAGTATTTGGGTCTGAGACAATGGTTGAGAATCAGCCTCCAGAGAGCTCTCATATCAGGCCTCCCAGAAAGAGCACTTGACTCATGGAGAAATAAGACAATTGAGAGCCTTGTTATATGTCACAATTTCTGATTTTCAAGATGAATATGCCATGAATTAAATTCAACTTGCATCTACTAGGCAATCCAGAAGTCTTCTTGCATTTTCTTTCACAGGATGTCCATTCCAATGAAAATGACCTGTTGCCATGCCCTGATTTAGGCATCTCACTCATTACCTGACCCTGAGCTTTTGTCTAGGCTGTTCTTTATACCTGGAGTTCACACTTCTTTAGCTCAAAATTCCTAACTTCCTTCAAGACTCAGTTTAAGGGAAGCCTGTCTAAATATCCCTTAGTTCTTAGCACTTTCTTCCTTCCCAGATTACCTGAGTAGATTGTTTTTTCAATGTTGGAGATAAGCTTCTATTATGTTATTATTTTATACCCTATGAGCCTATTACTGCATCTGGCTTATAGTAGCTCTTTTGAAAATGCTTGATGTTCAATTCATCCATCTTGTTCAAAACTCAAAGGAAATCTGAGCCCTAAAACATATAATAAATGCAAACAAAGACTGAATTGTTTGAAGAGGAATTAGAAGCAGAAATTAAACTTTCTTCCCCAGGGTGGAGAGCATGATGGTTCCATATAAAGGCATTTGGGATGAAATACTTTGGGGGCCTTTCTAAATATGATACAATGGGAAAAGTCCTGGATTCCAAGTTATAGGTTTGGAGTTCAAATCCAGACTCGGCTACTTACTGTCTATTTGACCTGAGCAACTCTCTGAGACTCTCAGCACCTCAGATCCCCCACCTAAAAATGAACAGACTGATCTAGATGGCTTTTGAAGTCCTGTATAGTTCTGGTTCTATGAGATCATGATCCAATTACCCATGTGACTGGAAGCATGCACTTCAAGTCCCTGGATTTCAGTTTCCTCATCTGTAAAGGAGGAAGCTGAACTACATGCTCTCTGATTATAGCTCTAGATTAATGAGGATGAAGTATTAGAAAGAAAGAACACTGGCTAAGATAGAAATCTACTACTGTATAACTTTGGGGAAGGGGACTTCCTCTAACCAGTCATTGATTTAAAAGTAGATGAGACTTAGAAGACACTGACTCTAAGATCACAAGACCTGAGCTAAAACCCCACCTCTGATGCTTCATATCAATGTGATATAACTTTGAACAAGGCTATGAGCCTTCCTGAGCCTCCATACTCTTCTCTACTAAATAATGTGACAGTAGGTAGGTATTGTCTCCCTCCTTCGCTCTCTCTCTCTCTCTCTCTCTCTCTCTCTCTCTCTCTCTCTCTCTCTCTCTCTCTCTATCTTTCTCTCTCTCTTTCTCCCCTATCTTTCTCTTTCTCTGTGAGAACTTGTCTAATTCTAGAATGATGAGTAAAGAAAATGCCTGGGCCAGCAGGGCTTCCTTCCCTCTCTGCTCTGATCCTGACTCTCATGACTTTTTCACTTCAAATCCCTATATGTATTGTCTCTTTCCAATAGGCTGCAAGCTCCTATTTTTTAGGGTAGGGATTACTTTTTCTCCTGCTTGAATTTGAATTTCTAATGCTTAGCACCATGCCTGATACATAGTACTTTAAAAATGCTTTATCTATCTGTCAATTTATCTATCTGCTCATCACTCTATCTTTATTGTTCTGCTCATCTTTTTCTCTCCATCTGTATATCTCTCCTTATCTTTACCCATGTTTCCTATCAATTTACCAATATATCATCTATCCACCTATTTCTCTGTCTATCTGTTCATCAGTCCAGCCCTCCTTATATCTCTGTCCATTCTTCTACCTCTCTCTATTCATCTATCCATCTCTTTTATCTCTATCCATATATCTCTTTCCGCATCCCTCTTTACCTCTATCTACCCATCCATTCCTCTATCTATACATGTATTTACCCATCTATCTATTTATTTATTTCTATTTCTTTCTCTCTCTATCCCTTTCTCTTTATCCATTATCTATTTATCTGTCTGTCCATCCCCTTTATCTTTATCCATTTCTTTCTCTCTGCCTCTTTATCTCTATTCATCCATTCCTCTAGCTATCTATTTATCCATTTCTCCTCTGTCTTTCTTTCCATCTTGATGTCTGTCTCTGTTTTTTTTTTGTTTGTCTCCATCTCTGTCTGTCTGTCTATATGATCAAACCTCCTTATTTATCAGAGAAAGAAAAAAAATCAAATGAGGTGACTTGATCAGGGTGATTCAGATGCTAAATGAGAAACCTGGCATTATGACCAGTGGTCTTGTGACACTGATCCTAGAACCCTTTTCACTGCATCTTATCTCTTCCTCAGTAAGGGTGGCAATGCTCTTTACATTTGCTACCTCATTTGATCCTCTTAAGAACCTTGGGAGATAGATGTTTTTATTATCTCCATTTCATAGGTGAGGATGCTGAGGCTGACAGAGAGACACAGAGCAAATCAGTTTCTTTGACTGGTTCTATGGGCCTCCCTGGACTCCAGGTCTAGCTAGAGATCTATCCACCTCACCCAGAAGGCATTAGGCTGAGAAGAACTTGAAACACTTTCTTTACAACATCCATACATTGGACCAACATGATGGATTTTCCTCTCTGCTTTGCAGAAGAGGAAACTGAGGGAGCTGAACTCACCCTGGGTCACACAGAGTCAGAGTCAATGGAGGATTTCCCCCCTTTCTCTCCTAATTCCATGGGATCTTCTCTCATCACCTTTCCCTCCTCCTCCTTTCCAGTCTCCTAGCAGCGTCTATGTCATAGATACCTGCCTGACCTTTCCCTGCCTGGCTCCTCATCCCGGCCTGCTTTTGGGGGTGGGGATTGAATGGAGGAGTATTATATTAGCAGCTGCCTAATTCTTTACAGCTTGTGCTTCCCAGTCTCTGTCGGAGCAGACAGTTGGGCGCCCGTCCAGTTCAAGATCAGAAGCTTTGATAACCTGCACCTCAGATTTATGGCAGCCTGAGCTTTCGTGATCACCTAATGAGGTGAATGGAGAGTGTCAACCTGTTTATTAAATACCTCGAACCAGCTGGAAGGCCGGGCCAAGGAAGCAAGTTAATCATATTTCTCATTTATTCAGCATGTCTCCCTCTCTCTCATTCCACCATTCCGGGCCCTCTCCTCCCTGTTAAGTAGAGCAGTCCTTCTCTTTTCATCTCCAAAAGGGGAGGCACTCTGGACCGGTCATTTATGGAGACGGTCGGGGGCCCCAAAATGTTTGCGATTTCCTACTGATTTCTTAGGTGTTTAGAAGTTAATAATACTCAGCACCTCATGATTCTTGCCCGTGTGTCAAACAAATACATGAAAGGCTGAGAGCCCAGAGAGAGGGGCCAGGGGGCTGAACATGGAGAGTGTGGAGGAAGGGGGGAGAAGAGCTGCCCCATCTTTCCTTTTACTACTCTTGTCAAAGAAAGCCTGGATAGATTTGTAAGTCCTAATGTTGATGGAAGATGAATTAATATTTCTTAAGTCAGCTAGGGTCTAATGAAGCCTTAATTCATCTTCTTTAATTCTCTTTGAAATTTAAACACACACACGCACACGCACAAATTGAAAGTAATGGATGGCCTGAGTTGCTTTAATCTTAACCTCTTCTCACCCTTTCCCCTTAGAGGCTGGTCTACTGTCACTTTCTTAATCACTAGGGAATTCTTCTCCAGTTTCTTTTAACTGCCTTCAACTCCAGAGTCTGTGAATCTGCTCATTTCAGCCTGGAGTAAATATTTCAGCCCATCTGAGGCCCTGGAGCTGGATTCTGACCTTGGACATGAGGAGGGCACATTAGGTCACTGAGTCCTGTGAAGTTTACTACCCTGGCGCAGAGGAAGCAGGGAGAGTCTTTGATCTCAAAAAGGTGAACCTGCATCCTAGTGGGAGTTCCACAGCTAAAGGTTGGCAACTAAAGTTGTATCTTTGCCAAGTGTGTGAAGGGATCCTGGGAAGAAGGACTTGGTCTCATACAATGTAACTAGGAAGATGGCTAGAAGCTACAAAGAAGAAAACTGGCTTGATGTGGAGGGAGAAACCATTAAATATTAGAACCATTCAAAAGTGGAATGGTCTGTCTCTGGAGCTGTGGCTTTCTCATTAGAGAAGGGGCCCTTACTGGAGAGGGAGACTCTCTGAAATCATAAGGCCTTCTTGAGAAGCTATCTAGAGGAGAAAATTTCTAGATGCAAAAATTAAGGCCTAAGGATACTGAATGGCTTCTCAAACACTAGAGGCAGAGTTTCTCTATGCCCTAAAGCCCAGCACTGGCTTTAGTTCCTTTAGTTCCTTAATTCCTTTAGTTCCATTTGTCCTGAACAAAGAGAGACAGTTTTCCCCCAGTCCTCCTCCAAACCTTCCAAGATTTTCTGCTGTTTTCCCAAGGCAAATGGTGTGGGGCCCACACCAAATGGTGTGGGGTCTTTTATCCATTTGAATTCATTGAGTTTGCATGAGTAATAGTCTAATTCTCTTCTCTTCCTTCAAAACTCGGCTCAGATGCTTTTTCTTCCAAAACTCACCCAAGTCAAGAAACTGGTTTCAAATCCTACCTTACTAGCTACATGACTTTAGCAAATTATCGATCCTCTCTCAGTCTGTTTCCTCATCAATAAAATGAACTGAAGTGGACTTGATGGCTTCTTAAGTTTCTTTTCTGCTCAAAATATGTGATGTTACAATACATCTTACTAAAAGTGATTCTTTGTTGTTGTTCAGTCATTTTTCAGCCGTGCCCGAGTCTCTGTGACTTCATTTAAGGTTTTCTTGGCAAAGATACCATAGTGGTTTGCCATTTCCTTCTCTAGATCATTTTTAAGATAAGGAAACTAGGCAGAGTTAAGTGACTTGCCCAGGGTCACATAACAAGGCTACATTTGAACACAAATCTTCCTGACTCCAGACCAGGTGCTCTAAGCATTATAGTGACACCTACCTGCCCTATACATGCTTCATCCCTCCTCAAATGTTCCAGAATACTTTTGTCTCTATACCTTGGCTTTCTTTATTAAATAAACATTTAAATTAGGCACTTATTATGTGTGGAAACTAGGTGAGACACCAGGGACACACACACACACACACACACACACACACACACACACACACACAATCAGTTCCTGATCTTGTGGAGCTTACATTTTATAGGAGGGTGAGGGAAGAGGAAACAACATGTACACGTAAAAACCAATGCAACATATGTCTGTCTTGCATGCTTGAAGGCAATTCTCAGAGTTCTCCTCCTTACTGACAAATCAGATCCCCAAGAATAGCTACTATATTCTTGATAGGGTTCTAAGGTTGACACTGAGAGACTGAAGGATTGCTTGTTTAGTTCTTCACATAGCGTGAGCCCCCATTAGTGTGCTCTTTGCCATGATTATGAGTTGGATACTGATTAGTCAGCCAGATTAAACTGGATTTAAGAGAGAAGTGTTTGCTGAATTGTTATAATAAGAAAGGTCAGTAGAAACTGTTGCCTCCCTTTCCTGCTTAGAGCTATGATACTCTTTCCCACCAGGATATACAAAGTCCAGAGGAAGGTAAGCTCAGGTTTAGAGATTACATATGTCAAAGGTGTAACTACTAATTTCTGGTTTCTGGAAATCATTGTCCCCCTTTCATGAGATAGTCAAGTTCTCCCTTAGACATGGTGTACTTTCTTGTATATCCACAAATCTATCTCCTTGAATCTCTTTGTCTATTTTTGGATCTTAATGGAGACACTGAGAACAGCTGTTGCTATCTGATGTGGACATTGTTGTTGTTGTTGTTGTTGGTTGTTGTTAGGACACGGATGGAAAGACGATAAGTCCAAAATGTTCCAGACCTACTGAATCTCACAAGGCCCTTTTTTGGTCAAAGCTGAGTGAGGGAAGCAGAAGCTTTTAGTACAAATCAGACACTATCCCCCTATTCCCTAAGAAGTATATCATGAGAGGTGTTTCTCTTTCCTCTCCATTACTAAGCACTTGTTTCCCTCTGAATTTCTCTGGGCTGAAGTGTCTTGATATTTTGGAAATGATCCCTAGAATATGATCTTTTTTTGTTTGTTTGTTTGTTTGTTTTGGCCAATCCTGTTAGAATCCGTACAAAGTGTTAACTCACTGGAATTGATAGAAACAATGCTTAAGTTTACACCTTTAAGAGTTCACACATTAGCTCACACATTAGAGTTCACAAGTCCTGGAGATTCACAAAGTTACACCTCCCACAATCCCACTCTCTCAGAGGAGGAGTCAACCTTTGGGTTCACACCTTTAAGAGATCACATATAAGAAGCAATTAGAACCTCAGTCAGGAGTCAGTGGGGAGTCAGTTTGGGAGATTGACAGAGCCAGAATTCAGTGGGGAGATTCAGAACCAAGATTCAGAGAGAGCTGAAGGCTGAAGCTGGCAGAGGCAAAGGACAAGCTGCAAGAGCTCTTGGTACCAAGCAGAGAGATAGGCCTCTAAGAAAACTAACTGGGCTATTTTGGAAGAGACAATAAAGGATTTGAACTTTTAACAGCTGGCTGCATTTGAGGTGATTATTGATCTGAATTGAAACTAAGGCTGCCTCCAGAAGCCTTCAAAGAAACTTGCTTTACAAATCCAAACATTCTTCCCATGTAAGATTTCATTTATTTCATCCAAAAATGTCACCTAAGTCAATAAAAACCTTTTACATTGACTCTGAACAACTTTGATAGACTTGATTCAATGAAAATATTGTCCCATCTGGTTACAGCACCAGGGAATAGCATTTGATCAATTACTTTAGATGGAATGAGATGATTTGATTGATTTATTTGAAATTGATCTTGATCTCCAGTCTTATACATACAAAGTAAGTACAAAGTAATTTGGTTAGGGGAAGGTAAAAAACTATATCACATCTTTTTATAATACTTTCTTGTAAAGCTATGGTGGGAAACAATGTTTCTCATAAGTTTCATAAGAAACAAAGTTCTTATCACACCTTGAAAGATCTGTAACTCCTTCACCATCCAGCTCAGTCCCTGAAAATGAAGGGGATGATACAATGAAGATAAATACTAGCAATAGTCTACCTCTGATATGGGAAACAAACCAAAAAAACAAAAACAAAAACAAACAAAATAAGATGAAGGATGCTAACCAAAGCTGAGAAGTCTTTCTCATCCTATGCATTATTCTTCTGATATTCTCGGGCAGCCAGAAAAAATCTAAATGCTATTTCTGGTGAACTCTCTAAAATTGTGATCTCTATGTAGGATGGTTTAGAAGAACAAAACCAGGTCTACCAAAAAAACCAAAAATCCCAAAAAACCTGAAGCAGCTAATTGCATGCAGAACAAATCATATATCCAAGAGCTACAGTAAACCTGTTGATGTTAAAACATCCCAATCTCCTGGGCAGATTAAGAGTAAAAATCCTCCGAAACTCATTCAGCCCTCTCCCGAAGTCCTCTCCTAAAGTCAAGTAACTGTCTTGCACCTTATTCTCCCAGGACCATAACACCAAAATCTAATAATCAAATGCCATTGGCCGTCTCTGTACTCAACATGGCTACAGATTGTGGTACAAAAATTGATACCTTCGTCAGCTTATTATGTATTAATGATCAATTCACTATATATTATTTGGCCTCCTCGTTATGTGAGTTTGAGCTCCCTTAAGTCTGCAAATTCAGTTCCCTACTCCACCCTTGTAGCTCATTATTTATATCCTTCAAGCTCCCTTGTAACAGAAACAATAACTTGAGGTGCCTCTTTTATATTCTCTTTTTACGGAATTCATACAAGCAAAAGATTCCTAATCTATTTAATTCAGTAGCATACAGACCATAAGCCTCCTGTTTCCTTAGAAACTGGCCAACTACTGGACCTTCCATGGGATGTGAGTCAGTCTGATGATGGGATATTTGCCCACCACAAGCCTTTCCAGAGATATTGGACCAACTGTTAAGGAAACTAATTTAAATATCACCAATCTATGATAGCACAATACACATCTTTGACACCAGTCAGTCATAACTCATTCCCCATCTCTGAAGTCCCTTTTTTTTTTTTTTTGTCTAATCTTTATTGTTCAGATTTTTTAATACTCTCCTCCAAGAGCTGCTCTGTCAGTTGGATCCTTGGCTACTGAGGAACTTTGGATCCCTTTTATTGACAATAGCTAGCTTTGCTAATATAATAAATATAATATATATAACATATATAATATCACATCATATCAAATCATATCATAACACAATATAATATATAATATAATAATTATGCTCAAAACCCCCTTTTAGCTCTGATCCTCTCTCAGTTCTCAATTTCCCTTTCTTTAAAATGAGAGATTGGAAAAATTGAATTCTACGGTTCCTTGCTAGGTGACATAGTGGAGAGATATCAGGCCTAGAGTCAGAAAGACTCAATTTTCTTTTTTAAATCTGGCTTCAGACACTTACTAGTTGTGTGACCCTGGGCAAGTCACCTAATACTGCCTTAATTTCCTCCTCTGCAAAATGATCTAGAGAAGGACATGTCAAACCATCCAATATCTTTGCCAAGAAAACTCTAAATGGAGTCATGAGGAATCAGGCACAACTGAAAAAAATAGCTAAACTACTGAAAAAAGTTGTTTCCAGGTCTAGAACTGGGAAGGAAAGAAGGAAGGAAGGAAGGAACAAACGAACGAACGAACGAATGAACTTATTAAATGCCTATCATGTGCCAGGCACCTTACTAAGAACTAAACAAAAGTTACTTCATTTGATCTTCACAATATCCTGGGGAGATAATTATCCCCATTTTGTGGTTGAGGAAATTGAGGCAGAGAGAGGTTAAAGCACTTGCCAGAGTCACACAGCTAGTAAGTATGTCCATGATTATTTCAAATAGATTTCAAATACTTCAAGTAAATTTGAATGCAAATCCCCTGATTCCAGGCATATATCTCTATCTAACGTATGCTCTTTGAAACTCTTATAATCTCACTTTTCAGTAAAATATGAATAATTATACCTGTAGGTCCTACCTTATAGGGCTGTAATGAGGATCAAATTAAATAATTTATATAAAAGGGTTTAAAATATAAAATTTGAACTCTGAAGAAATACAGATGATTATGAATATTAATAGTCATAGAATCAGCAGGTTTTTGTCCACTGTGGGTTACTCACTAGCAGAACTCTCAACCCTTCATAATTCTAGTGCCTTCCCCTCTGTTAACCTCTATTCATCCTGTATGAAACATTTTTATCCATACTTGTTCACTTGCTGCCTCCTTCACTGGATTTTAATCTCCTTGAGGGTACGGACTGTGTTTTGTCTCTTTTTGTATCCCTGATACTTAGTGCAATGCCTGGCACAGAATATGCCCACGGACTCTTACTGATCCTTCATTCACAAAGTCTTTATTAAACACCTATTATAAAGTTCCCAGCCTTATGTCATTTTAGCCCAAATCCATCCCATGTCACTTTGGAGGGAAATTGAGAAGTTTAAGGCATGCCATTTACCAGAAAGCCAGAACTCTCCTGGGCACTTTGTCATCTGCTTTGCTGTTTCCTCCCCACCTAGAAAAGAAAGTCACCAGTATAGTCTCTCCACTTTCTCCTCCCTCTGGCCTCCCCAGTTCTGGCTCTTTGGTGCTCTTCACTGGGATTGAACAGTCCATTTGGGGAAGGAGTTCACACTGTCTCAGCAACCCATTCCCTACTACGGTGCCCAATCCATCCAGTCACCTACCAAGAAACCAGGGCCTGCCGAGCACCAGTCACCTACCCTGGCAAGGCATATGTATGTGCACAAATGCATACACATACATCCATACACACATATATGTTGTTGTCATTATTATTATTATCATGGGAAAGGAACACTTTGTTTTACTCTTGTTTTCCCAGCCCCCAAAACAGTATAGTCATATAGACAGTGGGCTCCTGTGTGGAGGGGGGATTCTCAGTCAAGCAGTCTGGACTAGGGGATCTCAGGGGGGCCTGTACAGCTTTGAGCTCCAGTGACTTGAGACCCGGTATCATTGTAAGAGAAGGAAAAACCCGAGTCCTTTGGATGAGCAACAAAACTGGTCTTGGCCTGACACCTAGAGACATCCGGCCCCTCGGAATGGAACGGCGTCCTCTTAAACCAGAGACAGAGATTTGTCTCCAGAAACTTCCACATTGTATTCTAACTTGACCACATCTTGTGCTCGAGCTGCTGAAATTCTTGGCTTTGGACCATGATATCCCCACATCCAGGAAACCATTCTGACTCGGTGGGGCCAGAGGTCTCTCCCATTGTAACCCACTTCCTCCATCAGAGTTTTAAATTTGGAAGCTGTTCGCCTTGCTATTGTATGGAATGTCAGCGTTCAGATAACCTCAGAATTATTTTTATTTGTCTTCTCTGACCCAAACTAAAAAAAAAGAGAGAGGGCTTTCCTTGGGACATGCTGTTAATAGACAGAAAGTCTGATAAGAGCTGGCTGATATTTTCAGCTTTTGGTTGGACAGAATGGAAGGAGAATACTTCAAATCCCTAGGGGACACCGAAATGGAATTCAAGTGAGTTTAGGGTATGTGTGTGTGAGTGTGTGCTTGGGTCTGGGACTGTGTGAATGTGTGGGAGTAGTTGTACATGCATACAAGAGTGTATATGACTAAATGTGTATATTGTGAGTGTGTATATATGTATACACGGGAGGGTATGTGCATGTGTTTATATGCATATATGTGTGTTTATGGATGTATATATGTATCTTTGTATATTGTACATGTGTAATATATATGTAAGTACATACAGATATAGATTTTATAGGTTGATATTGTCCATGTTATTATTTATGTGTAAGTATGAGTGTGTATGTATGCAAATGTGAACATATATTGATATGAGTATTTGCATTGTATACATGTGAGTACAAATGTACGCAAAGATATATGTGTATATGTGTGTACACGTGTAAGTTTGTATGTGTGAGTGTCTTTGAGTGTGTATATTTGTGAGTGTATACATATGTGTATGTGTGTATGAAAGACCGTGAGTACATTGTAAGTGTGCATAAATATAAACATGTGAGTGTGCAAGAGTGTGACTATTGTACTGTGCCTATGTATGAGCATGTATGTATGTGAATGTGTGTATATGTGTCAGTGAATATGTACCTGTGCATGAATTATGAGAATGTGTGTTTGTGCATCTGTATATTGTATAAGTGCATGAATATATGTATGTGTGAATAGATGTATTTTTTTTTTGAGTTTGAGTATGTATTTACAGGGGGAAAAAGGGGTAAGTTCAAGATCCTAAAAGTCACTGTATTATATGTCCCTAGATTTAGCTGTAGAATTCAATTTAGTCAGTCAACAAACTTCTTTCATTCATTCAGTAAATACTGATTAATACCATATACATGAAATTGATACCAAAATGTTGTAATTTTATTTTGAAATAAAAATTTTCATTCACTATTTCTATTCCTTGCCTCATGGATAAATATAAATGTATATACACATACACATGCTTATATGTATATAATCACATACCTACTTATACATATACAAACCTACATATATAGACACACACCTCTATATGCAATATATAATTACATATGTACACAGAAATATACATATGCATATATATACATACAGATATACATACACACACCAACCTATATCCATGCATGTCTACATATGCATTATACATATACACATACATATACACGCACATATCCCTCTCTATGTTGTTGAGAAATATCAGACTTACAATTATCCCTGTGGTTGAGTGGCTAGAGTGTTTGCTCTGAAATCAGGTTTTTTGTTTGTTTGTTTGTTTGTTTTTAATTTGGAGAAAATTGGAACACAAAGTTTTGCAAGTTTGCTCTGAAATCAGGAAGACTTGAATTCTACCTTTGATATTTGCTAGTTGTGTGACCTTTTTCCTTCTATGGATCTCAGTTTTCTCACCTCTAAAATGAAGGGGTTGAGCCCCATGGCTTCTATCTTCCACTTTCAGCTCCTTCTCTATACCTGGCTCCTTACTTTTGACATTTCATCTGTTTTTTCTCCTAATCAAATCTTGTCCAGTTCCCTTATTTGACTGTTCCACAAACTCCATGGTATGGCTCCATTATCCCATCTCCCACCTATGTGCCTTTGTATTGACTATGACCTATACCTGGAATGTTCTTCTTCCTTTCCTCTGCCTCTGCCTTCCTGGCTTACTTTGAAACTCAGCTCAAACCCCACATTCTGTAGGAGGCCTTTCTCAATCTTCCCAGCTGTTAGTGCAACTTTCAGATGATCTCTGTATATGAATTTCAGATCCCAAGTTGGAATCCCATTAGAATGTAAGCTCCTAAGAGGAATCCCTGCTTTTCATTTCTAGTACTTAGCACAAAGCCTAGTACACAGTTGGTGCTTAATAAATGCTAGTTGACTGACTCACAATACTCTACAATTTCCACTTTGCCTTTTTATCAAAAGAATAAATTCCATAGGAAATCTCTATTTTTTCCCCCGTTAGTTGCATGTCATTATGGACAGAAATCAGCCTTTCAAATGGCCAATGTCTTCACCCTTGAGAGTTCATTGAGAGCAACAAGCTCTTCTGAGTTGGTTGCCCTTCCCTAACGAAGGCAAAGGAGTCTCAGTCCCTGGACCTTGCTTGAATTAGAGATGGTGTAAACAGTACTTAACAGTTCTAATTGAAGGTCAGTAAATCCCTGAGACATTCAATGAGTTCTATAGGGAGATGTGTAAATCTGCTCCCTTTGTTGACATCCTGGCCAAGCCCCCAGCCTGAGCTTGGGCAAGACTTAATAAACCTGGTATGCGCTTAATCAAAACCATTTTGCCACCAAAGGGGCAGGGAGTGTAAATCACAATTACTCTTGGCCCTAAACCCTGTGCCCAGAGAGGCCCTGCTGATGCCAGAGCTCGTCAGGGGCCGAGTCGAGTTGCTTCGTTAACGATCTAGCTTCGGTTTTAAGGTCTCAGCACCCGACCTGCTTCTCTGCGGGGGGATCCAGATGGAAGTCTAAAACCTCACAGAGGATAATGCTGGCCCCAGACTTCTTCTCCCCTCCCCCCTTCCAACCCCTCTCCTTTTCTCCTTTTTCTCTTTTCTAGTCATCACTCTAATCAAGAAAATATTTGACATGACCCCCTTCCCCTAGTAAGCTCTGAAGGCTTAATGATCCTGCTCAGGTCAAGGTTTTGTGGTTTTTTTTTTTCCTTTAGGGGGAAGAAAAAATAGAACATTCTGAGTGTCCCATCTAGAGCAGATCCCTGACTCAAGAAGGCCCCTCTCCCCAACCGCCAAACTCCCCCTTTTTCTTTTGCTCCTTTTTCTCCTTTCTAGTCATTATTCTTATCAAGAAAATATTAATAAGCCCCAAATGCTTAGATCTGACATGACCTCTTTCCTCCAGTAAGATCTGAAGGCCTAATGATCCTGCTCAGGTCAAGGTTCCTTTTTCATTTAGAGGGAGGAGAAAGTAGAACATTCTGAGTGTCTTATATAGAGCAGATCCCTGACCCAAGAAGGCCCCTCTGCCCAGGGACCAAAAAGTCCCTTTTTACCCAGATCTAGAAGCTGTTCAGGTAAAGAAAGACAGAGGTATCCTCCAACAGTCAAATGGGTCATGGAAAGCAATGCATTTGGACATCCAGGTGGCTGTGATGATATGATACTGCTGGAAGTAAGAATCAGGAAGACCTGAATTCAAATCCTGCCTCGGATACAATTTGTGTGACTCTGTACAAGTCAGTTCAACCTCAGTTTCCTCATCTGTAAAATGAAAGGGTGGGACTGAATGTCCTTCCAGGTCCCTTCCAGGTCTTTAAATCTGTGCTTCTATGTTATTTATATGAATGACGGTTTGGAGAAGAGAAGCCATTTCAATGGTCTCCTATTGATTTTCCTTCTCTCCAATCTATTGTATGCATGCACAGCAGCTAAGCTGACATTCTTAAAATACAGATTTGACCTTGAGACAGTGAGGTGACATAGTGGAGAGAGCAGCGAGTCTGTGGTCTAGAAGATCTGAGTTCAAATTTGCCTCTCACACTCACGAGCTATATGACTCTGAGTCACATCACTTACCTTCTGTTTGCCTCTGTTTATCCAACTGTAATATGTGCCTGACAAATAGTGGTATTACATAAATGCTTATCCCCTCCTCCTATCATGCCCCTGAAGTCTTAGACTTGCTCTGCTTGGCACCAGGGGGAAGAGCAAAGAACAACTGATGGATGGCGAAGGACATCATAGAAGGAAGTACTTTCTAGCAATTAGAGCTATTTAAAAGAGGACTGGCCTGAATTAACAAGTTTTGAATTGGTCCTTTTATGGAAACTTTCAAATGAAGGCTAGATGGCCCCTAGCCAGGCATGTCAGAGGAAATTCTGGGTCAGGTTCAGCGTATACTGGCTGACCCAAGAAAGTCCCCTTGGCCCCGAGATCCCATGATTCTGAAAGAATTCTAAGATTCAGTCTTTACCCTCAAAGATGGAATTTGGAGAGACAGTGTGTAAAGTCCCTAAATAAAGATTTCCCAATTTCTTTTCTTTGTCTCTAATGGAGACGGTTCAGTGTGAACATTTGGGTCTCTTTCCCATGAGGACATAGCAGTACAATAGAAACAGCCTGACTCTGGAGACAAAAGACCTGGATTCAAAGCCTGCCTCTGATGTTCTCTTTGTGAGACCTTAAATAACTTTCCTCCTCCTCCCCCTCCTCCTCTTCTTCTTCCTCCTTTCCTCCTCCTCCTCCTCCTCTTTCTTCTTCTTCTTCTTCTTCTTCTTCTTCTTCTTCTTCTTCTTCTTCTTCTTCTTCTTCTCTTCTTCTTCTCTTCTTCTTCTTCTTCTACTTCTTCTTCTTCTTCTTCTTCTTCTTCTTCTTCTTTCTTCTTCTTCTTCTCTTCTTCTCTTCTCTTCTTCTCCTTCTTCTCCTTCTCTCCTTCTTCTTCTTCTTCTTCTCCTTCTTCTCCTTCTTCTTCTTCTTCTTCTACTGTTTATTTTTCTGCTGTTTCTATCTTCTCTCTCTCTTTGTCTTTCTCACACTTCACTCCTTCTTCTCTCTTCTCTCTCTCTCTCTGTCTGTGTTTGTATACCCCTCTTCTTCTTTCTTCTCTCTCTGTTTCTCTGTGTCTCTCCCTCCTCTGTCTCTGTGTCTCTTTGTGTGTCTATCTCCTCCCCTCTTCCTCCCTCTCTCCTCTCCTCCCTCTCTCTTTGATTCTTTTGTACTCTCTCCCTCTCTTTCTTTCCCTGTTTTCCTTTGCTTTTCTTCACTCTCCCTGTTTTTCACTGGATGCCATCACTGGAAGAGGATGCCTCTCTTCATTCTCTTTTGTGCTCTCCTTCTTCATCCCTTTCCTGCTCTTGCCTATTTTCTCATCCTGGTTTGCCTTTCTCTGGCCCCTTTCCTCTTCTTCTCTCCCCACCATTTGCCTGGAGCCCAAGCCTGGGCCCAAAGAACTGGCCAGGGCCTTAATTGCTCCCCTCTTAGATATGATGCCAATTAGAGGTGACATCCTTTGAGCAAGGAGCCGAGATTCCACGGCTACATATTCCCTCTGTCTCAGTAAATCAGAAGAGCTGTCACATTCAGAAAGCTAGAAGCCATCCATGGAGCAACCCAGGCCATTGAGATCCTGTGAAAGCTTTCAAAAAAACACTGGAGAGGTTGGGGAGATGGGTTCTTGGAGTGCTTTCTACTCCTCTCCCCTCCCGCTACAGAGTATTTACAGGACCTGACATTTCTGAGGTTGCAGAGCTTCTTTGTACCAACCAGGGTACCCACTACTGTCCATGCCCTGAAGGGGTTCCAAGGCTCTCTGGGAGGGCAGAATGAAACCAGCCCTGTGGAGGTGGGGGGGAGGGAGGGCAGAACCTGACAGCTTGCGCATCCACAGGCTTAGGACTTAACTAGTGGTAGCTTAAAGGATTGAAGGCCCCTCTCAATACTAAAAAGAAGGCAGGGTCACAGAGGCAAGCCTGGACTTTCAACTATTGTTCAAAAACTAATGTTTTTACCATTTTAAAATGGTACAATTGTTCCTTAACCTTTATTATGTCAGGGACCCTTTTGGTTGTCTGGTGAAAACTATGGACCCCTTCTTAAGACAAGCTTTTTAAATTCATAAAATAACACACACAATTTCAAAGGAAACCAGTTATATTGAAATAGGTATCCAAATATTTTTTAAATCAATTGCCCAGACCTCACATGAAGAATCTTTGCCCTAAAGGGAGAATGGTGTGATTCATAGAGACTAGCCTCAGAATCAGGAAGAACTGCATTCAAATCCTACTTATGTGTTAAATGCTGGCTGTGTGACATTGGACAAGAGATTTAATCTTTCAGTGCCCTAGATCAGAAGTTTTAGGCCCTCATGAGGGTCCAGAAACTCTTTGAGAGGATTCCTAAAGTTAAAACTATTTTTATAATATTGCTAAGACCTTGTAATTTCTTTCTTTCTTTCTTTCTTTCTTTCTTTCTTTCTTTCTTTCTTTCTTTCTTTCTTTCTTTCTTTCTTTCTTTCTTTCTTTCTTTCTTTCTTTCTTTCGCTGAAGCAATTAGGGTTAAGTGACTTGCCCTGGGTCACACAGCTAAGAAGTTTTAAGTGTCTGAGGTCACATTTGAACTCAGGTCTTCCTGACTTCAGGGCCGGTGCTGCCCCAACCTTATAATTTCTAATGCAGTAAATATCAACAGATGACACACACATAAACAAAAGCTCTTTGAGGCATCCTCGGTAGTTTTTAAGAGTGTGAAGGGGTTCTGAAACCAAACTTTTTGAGAATGGCAACTCTAGTTAACTTTCAGTCACATTGCTGACGTGTTGGGAAATTTAAAATTAAACACAGGTTAAGTTCCTATCACTACTTCTTCTTCTTCTTCTTCTTCTTCTTCTTCTTCTTCTTCTGCTGCTGCTGCTGCTGCTGCTGCTGCTGCTGCTGCTGCTGCTTGCTGCTGCTGCTGCTGCTGCTGCTGCTGCTGCTATCTTCACTGGTATCATAACTAGGAAGTGATAGCTTTATGTCCTTCTATCTTTGGGGTATATATTCAATTTTAGATACCATGATTTAGGATGGAGAGAGACACAAATTGGATAAAGTATCAGCCTTGGAGATGGGTAGATCTGAGTTCAAATGCCATGTCTGCCACTTAATTCAAGGAGGACCAGCACCTCTGAAATGAGGGCTTGCTGAACCCTTCTCAGGGCTGCTTATTCAACTTTGAATTTGGTCATCCACTAGCACTCAACTCCAAGAAACTATAGTGTGTGCACTAGCCACCCCATGGTAAATCATTTTGGCTAAACTAGGTTACGTGTAACCGAGGAGCCTTAAAACTGTTGATAAACTAAGAGGGGCTCTACCCCAAGTTTGTGAAGACTTCTCTCAGCTGAATGGGCAGACAAGGACAATTTTCTCCAAAGACCATGAAAACAACTGAATCAGACACTGTGGAATGGCTAGAACTGGGTCAGATGCCAAAGATGCCAAGGTCGACCACTGCTCCCTGGGCCATCGCCAGTCATTCTGACTTTTGTCCTGCCACTAGTCTTTGATGACTCCGGCAGACAGAATTAAGCTGAGGACTTTGTGCAACTCTTCCTCCCTTAAATCCAATTCACCCACAAGTAAAGAGTTCCTTCTATGACACCCTTGGTCTTCTTCAGAAATGAAGGACAAACAATGACAACCACTGTATGATGTTAGCTTGCTGTACTTTTTCTTTCTGAGGAAAGCTGTAAAATGAGGGGGTGTGTGTATGGGGGGTGGGGGGGAGAGCAGATAATTCCCAAGTTCCTTCTGATTCTAAATCTAGCAGGATACAATAAACTGGAAAAGGTCAATAAGAGGACAAGAAAGATGGACAATGCCTAGATTTCATGATTTATGGGGAGTAGTTGAAAAACCTGTTTAGCCCCGAGAAAATGCAGGGAGAAATGATAATGATCTTCATGTATTTAAAAAGTTGTCCACATAGAAAACTTGTTCTGTTTGGCCCTAAAGGATAGAACCAGGAGAACAGTGGGACAATGCAAAAAGAAATCAAATGTGGGCTGGTTATGAGGGGAGAAATTGCCTGTAGATTAAAACTCTCCAAAGTGGATATGAACTGGAAGTCTTCAAGCAGAGGCTGGATGACTATTGGGAATGTTATTAAGAAGACTGTTTTCCCAATCTGGAGTGGGCTAAATGTCTACTTGGGCCCCTTCTAGCTCTCAGGTTTTGGGTTTCTGGGATTCTCTGATCACAGATGCATTGTGGTATTAGAGAATCACAGCATCTTCAAATTGTAAAGGTTCTTGGAAGGTTACTAGTTCAATCTTTAGCTGACCAAAACCTCCCACTTCAACAACTCTAATTATTTTAGAATTATATGACCATAGTTTTAGAACTGTATGAACCTCCAAGACCATTTAATCTAGCTTGATTTGACCAAGAAGACAACATTCTGGCAAAACTTTTGCATAGTTTTAGAGCTACAAGGGACCCTAGAGGTTGCCCAGTCCTGTCTTGACTTGACTGAGAAGCCAATATCTCCGCTAGCAATAGGATTATAGGAGCTGGGAGAGACCCTACAGGTTACCCACTCTAATCTTTTGATCACCTGAAGTGAAGTGATCTAATATCCTACAAGCTAGTAAGTAGAAGAAAGAGACTCGAACCTGGGTCCTCCAATTCTAAGTCTAACACACTTTCTCCTAGACCTTAGATTTTAAAAAAGTAAGTAAGATGGGGCCAGACAGAGTAGAAGCCATCTACGGAACAGCTCATACAGTAACCGACTTCCACCATATCCTCTGACACTTCTAACGTGCCAGACAACTTTCCATTCACTGAAAAACAATATATGCTAGCATTAAAAAGGGATTTTCAAAAATACTCCAGCCATCAACTCATTGTTTGGGGCCAAGGGCTCAGCAAGATTCAAGCCGCGTCTTCCTCCTTTCCCTCGGCACATCCAGCACGTCAGCTGGATTGGATTATTCATAATAAAACCAGCCCGTGATTTATGGCGCACCATGGAGCCCAGCGTGGCTAACAGGCTTAGGCCTGCACATTATTCACATAAAAACCAGGCCTGCTACCTGAAACCCTGCCGGGGCAGCACATAAGGGTGAGAGAAGAAAAACAGCCACTGGGTTAGCCCAACCTCGACATTTTGGAAACAGACACTTAGTGAGCCATTCTTGAGAAAGTTGGCCTTTTGTAACATTCTGCGGGTCTAACCTTGATCACGAGTCAAGAGGAAGCGGATAATCATTTATTAAGCACCTATTATGTACCAGCTACTGTGCTAAGTGCTTTACAGAAAAAGATCTCATTAGATCTTCACAACCATGGAGGGATGGTGCTATTATGATCCCCATTTTACAACTGAGGAAACTGAGGCAGATAGCTAAGTGACTTGTTCAGGGTCACACAGCTAATAAGCTGCATTTGAACTGAGGTCTTCTTGATTTTAGACCTGATCTTTCATCCACAGACCCTCAGCTTAAGACTGCATTTAGTACAACCCCTTTCTTGAACAGAGAAAGAAACTGAGGCCCAGAAAGGTTAAGAGATTGTGGATCTGGATCTGCAAAGGGACTCAGAGGATATCTAGTCCAATTCTGATAATTTTATAGAGGAAGGAACTGAGAACAAGGACATTAAGGGATGATAGATTTAGAGCACGGGACTCATATGGCTCAAACTCTTCATTCCATTGTTGAGGAAGTTGAGGTTCACAGGAAGTTAAGGGACTTGTCTAAGGTCACACATAGTCAGACTTCTAACTTCCTCACACTATATGTATATAGATATATATACATATATTATTTACTATATTATTATAGTAACAGTTTAATCCCCACCCCCATTAGTATGGCAAGCTATAGACAAGAGTTGAAGGGAGCAAAGTTGAGACAGAGGGGAAGAGATGCTGAATCCCCTTATTCAGCCAAGTCCTGGGAAAAGCACCTGGGCCAAAAGTAGAAACAACCTCCAAATCTTAGTTCCAGATAATGCCAAGCCACAAGGAACCTGTTCAGTAGGCAGACTCATCTGGGAAACAAGAAACTGGGGAAAGTCAATGATCAGGGAAAGGAAGTTAACAGATGGAGGAGAAGACAAGATGATATATCTCCTCTCTCTTGCATAGAATATTAGTACAAATTGAAGGGGGAGGAAGAAAAGAAGAAGGAGGAGGAGGAGGAGAAGAAGAAGAAAAAAAGAACAAGATCAAGAATAAGAAGAACAACAAGAACAAGAAAAAGAACAAGAACAAGAAGAAGAAGAAGAAGAAGAACAAGAAGAAAAGGAGGAGGACAAGGAGAAATAAAAAAGAAAGGAAGGAAGAAAAGAAAAAAGAAAGAAAGGAATGGGAAAAAGAGGGAAGAAAAGAGAGAGGGAGAAAGGAAGAGAGAAGGGGGAAAGAGAAAAAAGAAAGAAAAGAAAAAAGAAGGAAAAGATAAAGAAGAATCTAAATTAGATGATCAGTATTGATTTTAAAAGGAAATGGCAAAATGCTTCCTGATACACTGCAAAATGTTATCACTTGCTGACTAGCTAACAAGACACATCATATTGGTTACAATTTTACATCAGAAGCTCACTCTCTTTCATTGACTGATAAACGACAAGTCCTTCCTACACCCAATATTCATCATTTCCTGAAGAATTTAAACAATATTCTGTACTTCAACAGAACAGATTGCTTCTCATAATTTCCAGACATAACATTGATCCATAAAATCTTAAGCACAACCAACTTTTTTAATAGACGTCATCTTCCAAAATAGTCTTACTCTCCAAGCTGAGAGGATCTCCAAACTTTCAAACTATAGGATGTTAGCAGAAGGCAACACAGTCATGTGGATGATATACTCAGTGTCTTGGTAAGCCTGTCTGCTGCTGGATTGGACAGAGGATGTGCAATAGGCCATGGAATATAAACTATAATAGCATAACAGCAGGGGACCAGCTTGTCTCAAGACTGTTTCTATGTGAATCCAAATGAAAATAATAAAATGAGAATTTTTCCTAAAATAATAATAACTGTGTGGTCCTGACTATTGGCTGCTTGTAGCTTTGAGGAGAAATAATTATTATTCTACTATGATGATATTACCAGTGATGGACTGTTAGCCTTGGAACCAGAAATCCCTGGACTTGAGTCTCTCCTGTGACCTGTACTGGTCATGTGACCCAGATCAAACTACTAATTCTGACTCTCATTATTTTAGGCAACTCTTGAAGACTGTAAGTAGCCAACAGAGTGAAGACCTGCACTCAGAGAGGGAGCGTCCTCATGTGAGAAGTCCCTATAAAAAAGAAGTCAGTGATTCTCCTCATAAAAACAATGACAATACATTTCTATAGCATTTTGTTCAATCAACAAGCATTTGTTAATTCCCTACTATGAGTAAGGCACTGTGCTTGGTGAGGGAAATGGAAAAAAAAGACAGAAATGAAACAATACCTGCCCTCAAGGAGCTTACATTCTTATTAGCCACCCTATAAGTCTCTGACACTCATCCCTAGACTTGGCTGTGAGAGGGGATTTGTCATTTGCAAAGTCTTTTCATAAAATCATAGGTGAGCTGCTGACAAGGAATTTAAGTGCTCAGAAGATCACAAATAAGGCAGGTGATTACTCACAGACATGAAAACAGAAAGTTCTCTACACTTTCAGTTGCATGGACAATTCCAGGTGTTAGTGCAAACATCAATCAATGTTTGATTTGTATACCTGTCTTATATTTTCCAACAGAGAGTCTGGGTCTCTGCCCTTGTGTGTGATTAATGCTGCTCTGCCAATTCACTAGTGTAATGGGCTGAGGTTTGAGTTGATGCACTGAGGTCCCAAGCATGTGAGGCTAAATAGTAATTGGACCATACTCTATTAATATATATGCTTGAAGAAAGAATGGCCCCCGCCCACTCTTTGTGCAAGTCCTTATGTGTTGTATAGGAAATGATGATTTTGGTGGGTGGAGGCAGGGGGGCAGGAAGAGAGGCAGGGAGAGACTGCTGGCTGGCGTCTTGTTGCAGCTGCTCACATTGCTATTGTGATTCCCTTTCACCTCCAATCCCCCTTCACCTCCACAAAGAATAAAGATTGAAGATTTTCCCTTAACCTGAATTCCTGACTCCAGCTAATTTTAAAATATGCAGTCATCACACACTAGGACTGAATAGCAGGAGAAATTTGGAAAGTAGAAGTAGCTAGGTGGCTCAATGGACAGGGTGCTGAACCTGGAAACAAGAAGACCTGCATTCAAATTCAGTCTCAGGAATTTATTAGCTGTATGACCTTGAACAAGCCACTTAATCTCTATCTGTCTCAATTACTCAACTATAAAAATGAAAATACTAATGGAACCTAATTTCCAGGGTTTCTATGAGGATCAAGAGAGACAATATTTGTAAAGTACATATTATCACAGTGTCTGGCATATACTGTGTTTTTAATAAATGCTTGTTGTCTTCCTTCTTCCTTCCCTTCCTTTCTTCTCTCTCTTTCTTCCATCCTCTCTCCCTCCCTTCCTTCCTTTGTTCCTTCCTTCATTCATTCCTTCGTTCCTTCATTCCTTAGTTCCTTCCTTTGTTCATTCATTCATTCCTTTGTTCCTTACTTCATTCATTCCTTCATTCCTTAGTTCCTTCCTTCCTTCCTCCTTCCTTCCTTCCTCTCTCCTTTTCTTCCTTCCTTTTTTTTTTCTTTTCTTCCTTTTTTCCTCCTCTCTTCCTGCCCTTCTTCCATCTTCCTGTCTTAGAGGTGGGCAGGACTTGACCTTTCTTATCTATCTTAAGAGTATCATGATTAGAAAAATCTAACCTTACTAGATTAGATAGTTTGTTAAAATGATTATGATCAGGGGAGTTTTGCTTTCATTGCCTAGATGAAGCTAACCTATATTTTTTGGATACATAGGATCTTTTCAGTTTATAAGCAGGTTAATCAGTGGTCAAATATGGCATTACTCACTAATACATTGTTGGAACTGTGAACAGATCCAGCCATTCTGGAGAGCGATTTGGAACTAGGTTCAAAAAATTATCAAACTGTGCATACCCTTTGACCCAGCAGTGTTTCTACTGGGCCTGTATCCCAAAGAGATCTTAAAGAAGGAAAGGGACCCATTTGTGCAAAAATGTTTGTGGCAGCCCTTTTTGTAGTGGCCAGAAACTGGAAACTGAGTGGATGTTCATCAGGTGGAGAATGGCTGAATAAGTTAGTAGATGAATGTTATGGAATATTATTGTTCTATAAGAAATGATCAGCAGGATGATTTCAGAGAGGTCTAGAGAGACTTACATGAACTGATGCAAAGTGAAATGAGCAGAACCAGGAGATCATTGTACATGGCAACAACACAACTATATGATGATCAATTCTGATGGACATGGCTCTTCTCAGCAATGAAATGATTCAAACCAGTTCCAATGGTCTTGTGATGAAGAGAGCCATCTGCACTCAGACAGAAGCCTGTGAGGACTAAGTATGGATCGCTGTAATGTTCTCTTCTCTAAAATATGTTTTCTGGGAGCAGATTTCTTGGGGAGCTTCTGGAGACAGCTTTAGTTTCAGTTCAGAGTAATAATCACTTCAAATTCAGCCAAGAGTTAGAGTCCAAATCCTTTTTTTGTTTCTTTTTTAAGTTGTGTCTCTTTCCTTGGGCCCGGTTAGCTTTCTTAGAGGCCTATCTCTCCCCTTGGTTCTGAGAGCTCTTGCCACTAGTCCTTTGCATCTTCCAGTTTCAACCTCTAGCTCCCTCCAAATCTCCAGCCAGCACAAATGTGGGATATGAAATGAATCTGACTCTTGCCTCAGAGAGTGAGCTTGTTTCTTAGTGGGCTTGTCCTTTAGTGGGCTCCTCCTTATATATGCTTTCTTAAAGGTGTGAATCTTGTGGAACTCTAATAAGTACTAAGTACATTAGTGAACTGTTAAGTACCATGCTAAATTAGATAGTTATTGTCTCTATCAATTCCTGTGACTTAGCACCTTGTAAGAATTCTAATAGATCACAACATAGCATTTTCACTCTTTTTGTTGTTGTGTACTTGCATTTTGTTTTCTTATGCATTTTCTTTCCTTTTTGATCTGATTTTTCTTGTGCAACATGATAATTGTGGAACTGTGTTTATATATATTGGATTTAACATATATTTTAACATGTTTAACATGTATTGGATGGCTTGCTATCTAGGGGAGGGGATGGGGGAAGCAGGGGAAAATCAGAAACACAAGGCTGTGCCAGGGACAATGTTGAAAAATTATCCATGCATATGCTTTGAAAATAAAAAAGCTTTTAAAAAATAAAAAAAATAAAAACAAATATAGTGTTACTTCTATTGGTGAAGGCCTAGAAATAGGCCAAGTCTCATAATATCTCAGCTCCTTTGGTTGAAAATGGGGGGGGGGGGAAATTGGTGAAAATGCCTATAAAAGGACCTAGATCCCAAGATCTTTAGGAGAGTCTTGAAAAGATAGCAATAATAACACCCATCAGGAAGGACTTTGAAGATCAAAGAGAATTTTGTAGTTTTATCTTGGAGGTAATAGGGAGCCCCTTGAGTTCATTTGGGAGCGTGCTCTTAAGGAAAATCTGTTTAATAGCTGAGTGGAGGATTGACTGGAGAAAGAATGAGATTGTAGACTGGTTTGTTAGAACTTATTTCTCTAATCCTTCCCCCTCAGCTATCTCCTAGCATCTAAAAAAAAAAAAAAGCACAGAGCAGTGTTGGATACAGAGAACATGACTCATAAATCCCCAGCCAGTGTATGTATGAGAACTGCTGAGTATTCTGTTCACCCTCACTTCCTTAGGGAACCCCCATCTTTCTTCTCCCCATTTATATAATTCCCCTGCCCATGTGTCTCTATTCCTTGCTCCTGCCTGGCTTGTCAATCCATGGCTTTACCCCTACCTAAACCTTTTAATTCAGAGCTCATGGCAAAACACTGTGCCCAACACAGCACCATACACATGGAGAAAAGCATTTCACAAATTCTGAGGAAAGACCATAGAATCACAACTTTATTGTTGGAAGGAATCTTAAAGGTCACAAATTCCAACCCCCTCCCCCATATTTTACAAATTTTCCAGAGATTTGTCCAAGTCCACACAACTAGTAAATATCTGAGGTGAAATTTGAATCCATATCTCTAGGACACAACTCACTATTCCACGATACCTCCATGAGATGACTTTTCCAAGATAATGATTTCTTGGAATTGAGAAGACCCTGTCTCATAAATGTTCCTGAGGTAAACTCAGGGGATGAGATAGGATAGATTCCCGAATACCCTGGACAGCTGAAGGACTCTGGGTGACTTCAAAGGTGCAGTTTATGCAAGCAAAACTGCCTCAATAAAACTATTGACTAAAAGGTCAAATAAATGGTTGGGAAAATGGTGGTTTCCATCACTGTAATGCCTAAAGTAGACATTTGTCTTATGTCACATCCCCAAGCACCATCACTTGGTGATTTACTGGCTGTGAGATCAGCTTAGAGGATGATATGTCAGCTGTGAAATCATCCACATGCCTTGGAGTCATTTTTGACTCTTCTGTCCCTCCTCCCTCCCCAACTTTCCCTCCATCCAAATCATCTCAATTCTGCCAGCTCATCCCTCATGTCCACCCCCTTCCCTCCTCTCTTCTCTTTTCACCTGAATCATCACAGTATTTTCCTCATTGGTCTTTTCATTTCTCCTTTTTCCATACAACTCCCAAAATAATCCTTTCAAAAATACAATTTTTCTTCATGTTCCAAAAGCCAGCTTCTTACATTGTTGTTTGTGATCCCAGATGGAGTCTCATAATTTAAGGTGGGAATCATGGAATTATGATTTATTATCAAGAAATATTTGGTTTGTATATTTACCTTATGCACCTATATACTCAAGATCATGTAAAATTTTCTCAGATAAAAAGGGTTTGCAAGTGGAAAAAGTTTAAGATGCCTTGATCTAGAATATACAGTAACTTCTTATTTCCTCTAGGACAAATTATGAACTCCTGGAATTGACATTTAAACTCTTCACATTTTTTCACATTACTCCCCTCATGGACCTTAGCTTCCAGCCAAATTGGCCTACTTGCTGGTTGTTTAACTTGGAATTCCATCTCCTACCTCTCTGACTTTGCCCTGGCAGTCCCCCATATCTAGAATGCATTCCATTTTTACCTCCTGCTCTTTGAATCCCTTCAAATTCAAGTTCAGGTGCCCTTCCTATGGAAAACCATTTCTGATTTGTCTTCTTTCCCCATCTCCCTTCTCAAACAATCAGGAATATGCTCTTCCATCTAAATTGTGTATCATCTTTGCAGAATGGAAGCCCCTTCAGGATGGGGAATGTTTTGCCACCATATCTTTTTCCAGTGATTTGTCCAAGGTGATATCTCTTTACCCCTTTGAAACCCAGCACTATCAGCTATATATATATATGTGTGTGTGTGTGTGTGTGTGTGTGTGTGTGTGTGTGTGTGTGTGTATTCCCAAATTTGACAAGATGATCTCTGCAGTCACTTCCAGGTCAAAATCTGTTACACACATAGAATTATATTTTAAAAGCTCTTGTCTTTATATTCTCATTGTTTAGCACAATGCCTTATACTTGGGAGTCACTTTATGAATGTTTGGGCTTGGACTGAAGTCTTTCTACATGGGACCAGCCCCTAGGATAATGCAATCCAATTTCAGATCTGAATTCATGTCCTTCCCCTGCCAGGTGCCAAGGCCATTGTTACCCAAATCGAATAGATCTCTTCCCTACTGCCCATGCCCAATCATTAACTCCATTGTAAAGGCCAATAGAAGGGGAGCAGAAAGAAGAATTGATTTTGTGTCTGGTGTCTTAGCGTTTTTTCTCTAGGTGACTTGGACAAGTTATTTTACCCTTTTAAGAGCTGTCTCTTCAGCTGTAAAATGACCAGATTGTACAAGGTGACTCTAAGTCATCAAGACTTTCCAAGTTCTAAATCTGTCAAATGCTTGGAACTATTTTTAAAAAGTGTATTTTTTTTTATTTTAAAAGGTCTATTAATGGCACATAATGCTACCATCAAGTCATATTCTGGATACTCAAGGAAAATTTTCCTGAAAGGTGAATTTTTAGGCAAATTGTTTTAATATTTAATTTTTCTGTCTTGGTCAATACAACCATAAACTACCACAAGAGAAATCCCATGCCCAGGACTAAAGAGAGGATTATCCCACTGTCGTGTTCTGTTCTGGTCAGATCACACATGGAGGGTCCTTCTGAATGTCACTGTTTAGGAAGAATATTGATAAGCATGATGACATGGATGGAAAAAAGCCACAGATCACATCCTTCCTCAGCCACTTAGTCTTTGTATTAATCTGGGCAAGTCTAGGGGCAACCTGCCATAGTGCACAGAGTACCTGATCTAGAGTAAAAATATTCATCTTCACGAGTTCAAGTGCATTTCCAGGAAGTTACTAGCTGTGTAAGTTTGCTGTTTGCCTCAGTTTCTTTACCTGTAAAATGAGTGGGAGAAGGATATGACCAAATCAGTCATATCTTTGCAGAGAAAATCTAAAATGGGCTCATGAAGAGTCAGATTCAACTGAAAAACAACAACAATCAACCCACTTACTCTGTCTGCCTCTGTTTCTTCATATGTAAAATGAAGAAATTGGATTTGACCTCTTAGTCCCTTGTTAGTTCTAAACTTATGTGATACCATATGGTTGGAAATCATATAGAGGATGTAAAGAACCATGACATAAGCATGTTAGGAATGGGGAAATGATAATGATGAGGATAATAGTTAGCATTTATATACAGCTTTAAGTTTTGCTAAGCATCTTACAAACATCCTCTCGTTTCATTTTAACAGATGGTAGATTCTATTATTATTATATAATTTATAAAATATAAATTTTATACTTATATGATATGGAGAATAAATAAACTTTTATAATTCTATTATTTATATATATATTATATTTATACAATATATAAATTATATCTATATGTAAACTATTTTACAGTTCCATTATATGTGTGTGTGTGTGTGTGTGTGTGTGTGTGTGTGTGTATGAACTATCTTATAGATGAGGAAACTGAGGCAGGCAGACAGAGGTGAAGTAACTTGTCTAGGATCACAGAACTAGGCAAGTGTCTGAGGCCAGATTTAAATTCAGATCTTCCTGATTCAAGATCCTTTGCTCCATCCACTGTGCCATCTCTTCTCATGTTCATAAGTGAGCACAGTGACTGGTACATAGTACATGTTTCATAAATGTTTATTGATTAATTGATTTAGAATTGGAAGAGATCTCAGAGATCATGTAATCTTAACCTTTATCTTAGTGTGCGAAGAATTGGGGGTGTTTAACTTGGAGAAGAGATGATTAGGGAAGGATAGGGAGGGAGAGAAATGATGGCTGTCTTTTTGATATCTGAATAGCTGTCAGATGGACTGGCCTTGTTCTGCTTAGCCCCGGAGGGCAGAATTTGGAGTGATAGGTGAGAAAGTTGCAAAGAGCCAGCTAGAATCAAATGTAAGAAAAGATTTAGAATCAATTCATCAAACAGTGAAGTCTCCAAAAAACTGGAATGGAATGCCACTCAGAGAGCCATGGACGGTGGTAATTGGGCATCAGCCAGCTGTGAGCTGTGGCAAAGAAGGGCTCTGGCAGGAGGAGCTGGGTAAAGCTTGCTCATCGAGAATGTGTACAAGTAAATGAGAAAATGAGATAGTCACAAAGCTGATGGTGGCCGGGATGTCCCCTGGTGGATATCACATAAGGCTGGCTCTTACTGTGGTGCTCTGATCCCCTATGGACACTTCTCTGGAGGGGACAGAGGTGATCAAATGGGAAAGTGAGGTAGGTGGACAGTGAGGTAGAGGGGACAGAGGTGAGGTAGGATCTGTATCATGGGAAGATCAAGGACCTATTGACATCTTGGAGTAGGTAAACAAAGTCATCCAAAGCACAATCTTAGTCTGCAAAGTATCAGAATGAAAAGCAATGATCAATAACCAGGGAGGGCATAAGGAACAGTTTTCTCACAGATTGAGCTTCCCTGAAGTGGAATGCTCAGTCATTTCAGCCACATGCAATTCTTTGAGACTTCATTTGGGGTTTACTTGGCCAACATATTGGAACGATTTGCCATTTCCTTCTCCAGCTCATTTTGTAAATGAGGAAACTAAGGCAAACAAGATGAAGTGACTTGCTTGGGGTCATCCCACTAGTAAGTGTCTGAGACCAGATTTGAACTAAGATGAATCTTCATGATTATAGATCTTGTGCTCTATCCACTGTAGCTCTTAGTTGCTAAAAAACAAAAAGTATAAAGGGCAGAGTTGATATATTCCCCTCCACACCCTGCAGGCCCCATTTATTAGCTCTTCTTCCTTGCTTTGTTAATCTGCACCCCTTCCCTCAAATAAAATAATTCAAAGGCTCCTGCTCACAGTCAGGTCAAAATCAATCAGTGAAGCACACAGTAGGTGCTTAATAAATGTTTGTTGACTGACTATTGCTAGAATGACTTAGTGTCTTTATGCCCCTCCAAATCAAGGAAATTAAACACCTCCTGTTTGTACCTAGGTAAAAGGAAGCCAAAATTGTCAAGATTAAGAAAAGGGAGGTCAACATAAAATGTAAGATTGACTGTGGCAGGCCCCTGTATATATTAGGTTTCACACATATTTTCTGGCTGTGAATTTGATTATAAACTAAAATGGAATTGTATCTTATTCAAATTATATCAAAATTTAGAGAGATATGAAAAAAAGAATAAGAAAAAAGAAAAATATATTCTAAATTTTTTTAGAATAGGCTGCCTGGAGAAACAGTGAACTTCGTATCAATAGAGGCTTCTCTTTAAGACATGGCTATATAATATAAGTACAAATTGGAGGCAGCTGGGTGGCTAAGCAAATGGAGCATTGACGTTGGAGTCAGGAAGTCCTGAGCTCAAATATGGAGTTGGACACTTGTGTGATCCTGGTCAAGACTCTTAATTCCTATTTGCTCAGTCTTCTCAATTGTATAATAATACAACTGGATAACAATTTGCCTTCCAGGGTTAGTGTGAGAACCAAATAATATAATATGTATAAAAAGAACTTAGCACAATAACTGGCATATAGTGGGAGCTATATAAATGCTTATTCTTTTCTCTTTCCTACCCCTTTCCCTTTTGTCTGGGCTCTTTCCATTAGAGGATGATATCTCCATGTATTAAAAGTGCTGTGAAATCCCCCCTCATCTCCCCAAGATGACAAAGAATCATCCCCTATTGCCTTTACACAGAGAACTTTACATATAATGTTGGGAAAAGGGGCAGGGTAGATAGATAAAGAGATGGACAAGCTTGTGGTCCAATCCCTCAAGAGTTCCAATGTTAAATCAGAAACAAGAGTAGTCCTTTGTGATGACGGCATATTTAAAATCAGCCGGAGTCAGGAATTCAGGTTAAGGGAAAAATCTTCAATCTTTATTGAAGTGAAGAGGTAAGAAGGATTGCCATAGCAATATGGGCAGATAGGAAGCCAGCTATCAGAGGGGGATTGGAGATGAAGGACGGACGCGATAGCAATGCGAGCAGCTGTGTCAAGACACCAGCCCGCAGTCTCTCTTTCTGCTTCCCTTTCCACTCCCCTACCTCCACCCACCAAATTTATCATTTCCTATATGACACATCAGGACTTGCACAAAGAGTGGGTGGGGGCCATTCTTTCTCCAAGCATATATATTAATAGAGTATGGTCCAATTACTATTTAGCCTCACGTGCTTGGGACCTCACTGCATCAACTCAAGCCTCAGCCCATTACAATCCTTCATAATTTTGCTTGATTGTTCCTGCTCCTGACTTTTTCCTGGTGCAGACTAAGCCCACTAAGGTTGTTTTCAACCTGTTCTGCTCAGTGCCTTCCAGATTGGCAACAGATTTTTGCAATTTTGGTATGCACCCAAGATGGCATCTCTTTAAACAAACTCTTAAACCTGGCTTCCCTCTGTGTGGGAATTGTCTATAAGAGATGACCCCAAGAGAAAAGTAATCCAGGGGAAACCAAAACCAGATTTCTCTTTCTTTTTTCTTCATTGAAATCCCCCCAACTTCCTCCAGAGACCTCAAGGGGATTTTCCAACATCTTTGCTAGGAATGGAAATGAATTTTTTTAAATGGAGAGAAGGTACCCAACTCATACATTTCCAGGGTGGTCAATGGTAATTAACTGACAACTAAGGTTCTATTCTATGGTTATATAATAAGGTCCAAATAAGGGCATGGCTAGCTCCATCACCAGAAATCTAGGTGGAGAGAAAAGTCATTGTCTCTATTCTAATAGTCTGGGGTTGAGTCCAAAAGGTAAATCTACAGAATCCAGTGGTTTATGACACCAGTGATCACTCCCTAACGAGATAACAATGCAGTGATTAAGGGTATAGAGGGTTTGCTATGTCAGTGAAATCACTGGCCCACTCCTCTCTCCAAAAAAATACTTTTATTATTTTTTAACTCAAAACAACTTGGCATTTTTTCATTTAAGTGTTTACCTTGACCATCTATCTTCCTGTATATAGAGGATTCTCACTGACCCTTTTGGAATCTAACTATACTTCCTTACTATCTCATCCTCTCCCTCTCCCACATAGCTGGGAGAACTCCTAGAAATAGACCTAACTGCACATTCATTAGTATATTAGAGCAAGCAAACAAAATTATTCCAAAGCAGAATGGGCTATCTTATTCTGCTCTACCTAAGGAAACAGGTTGAGAAGTACAAGGTGCATGTTACAGAGATTTAGGCTCCAGTCTTCTCTGAAATAATCTTGTTTCCCTCCAACAAATCAGTGAGGTTGTTAAGCAAATACTATTGTCTCCATTTTGTAGCTGAAGAAATCTGAGTCCCAGAGAAGCAAAATGATTTGCCATAAATCATACAGCCAGTCAGTGAACATTTAAAAAGCACCTACTATGTCCCAAGCATTGTACTAACTAATAGAACTGGGGGATTTGAACACTGCCTTTATCAATTAATGGATCAAGCAGCAGTTAATATCTTTTTATTAAGCCCTAGGGATACAAAGAAAGGCAGAAATAGCCCTAGCCCTCAAAGAGCCCACATACTGATGAGAGGGACAATATATACATTAGTTGGCATCTATAAGATAAATTGGGAGGGGGAATCTAGAGGAAATGATGGGAGAAAATCCAGAGGAAATGATGGAAGACTTAGAAGAAATGATGGGGATTTAGAGGAAGTGATGGGAGAAATCAAGAAAAAAATGACGGGGTGATAAAGAGGAAATGATGGAGAATTCAGAGGAAAGGATGGTGGAATCTAGAGGAAATGGAGGAGGGATCTAAAGGAAATAATTGGGAATCTAGAGGAAATAATGGGGAGATCTAGAGGAAATAATGGTACAAAATCCAGAAGAAATGACGGAGGACTACAGAGGAGTTGGCGAGGGGTGGGGGGAGGGAGTGTAGAGGAAATTATGGCAGAGAGAGCCATATCAAAAGCTTTCCAGTATTTCATTCCCTAGCTGATCTCAATATGTATCCCCTCAGTCTGCCCTCCCTTTCTCCTCCTTCTGCTTCCTCTTCTCCCCTCCTCCCTCCACCCCCTCCTGGCCCCAGTACTCTTCCCAGAGACTCTGCTGACTCCCAAGGTTCCAGACAGAAGAGCAAAACACGTTAGCCGACAGACTATCAAGACGAAAAAGGAGGCAGGAATCAAATAAAAGGAAAAGGCAGGAGCCACAGGTCAGTCTCGTATAAATATTTATGCTGGAGGAAAAGTTGGTGCCTGAGTAATGACCTTGTGGCTGGTATTAATAGAGATAATGTGCGTCTGTAGGATGCACGGCCAGGAGAAAGGAGGAGGGGGCCAGGACACTGGGGGTGGAGGGAAATGAGCTGGGAAGATTATAAATCTTCATGCCGACTTCAAGCCTCCCTGACCTTTCTATCTTTCCTCCCCTTCTTTATATCCAGTCCTCCATCCCTAAATTTTTGTCTCCTCTCTCTGGATCCCCCATTTTCATTTTCTTTCTATTTTTTTTCCCAATGCTCAGTCACTGAATGGGGAGTTTCTAATTTGAGGATCATTTTAGAAGAAGGAAAAGTGACTGGGTGGTGCAAGGGACAGAGCACTAGGCTTGAAAAACTCATTTTCATGAGTTCAAATCTAACCTGACACTAACTAGTTGTTTGATCTTGGATAAGTTACCCAATCCTGTTTGCCTCAGTTTCCCCATCTGTAAAATGAGTTGAAGAAGAAAATAGCAAACCACTCTAGTATTTCTGCCAAGAAACCCCCAAATAGGGTCACAAAGAGTGAAATCTGAACATCCCAATCACCACTCTAAGTACTCTAGAGTCAGAGAACCTGAGTTCAAATTCTCACTCTGTCACTCACGGCCTTTGGGCAAACTACCTAAACTTACATAGGTCTCTGTCTTCTCAACTCTACAATGAGAAGGATGAATGAACTAGCACCAAGGCTTCCTTCCAACTGTAAGCAGATACTCTTCTGATTGACTGAGCCATGTGGTCCATCAATCAGTCACCAAGGCTTAATAAACAGATGCATGCACCATCAGAGGCAGTTATGCTTTACTGTTAGTTTGCAGAAGTCTGCTTTGTCAATGTGTCTGCTGTGTTAAAACAAATTTTTTTCAATAAAAACACGATAAATCTAAGAAAAAAATCCAACCAAACATTTTTTTTAATATATTCTGGGGGAAAATGCATAAAATAATCTCTACTGTCAAGAAGCTTATGTTCTATTGGGAAAGATAACAAGTAGATTATTAATAATAATTATTGAAAAGCAATTTACAAATATTTTTCACATTATTATTCACAAATATTCACATTTTATTTTCACAACAATCCTAGTGGATAAAAGAAAACACCTGCAAGGTAATAGAATAGGTAATTATTGACATCCATGGTGCATTCAGTCATTTTTTGAGTCTTGTCTGACTCTTCATGAGCCCATATGGGGTTTTCTTGGCAGAGATACTAAGATATTTTCTTCTCCAGCTCAGTTTACAAATGGCTATAACTTTTACAAAGAAAAAAGGTTTACAACCTAAAACAGGATTCAGTGACTTGCCCAGGATCACATAACTAGCATCTGAGACCATATTTGAATTCAGGTCTTCCTGGCTCCCAACCTCTGATACCTAGCTGCCTCAGTGATGTTCATAGTAAAGTATACAATCATTGATCAACTATGAAAGACTCAGTTCTTCTCAGCAATAAAATGATAAAAAAGGACTCACACAGGAAAATGCTATCCTCAACAGATAAAGAACTGATGGACTTGAAATGAAGATAGAAGCAGATTTTTTTTTCCACTTTCTTGTGTTTTTTTTTTTTCTTTTGGTCTGTTTCTTCTTTAAAAGTATGACTAATGTGACATTTTATATGACAGCACATGTATAAATTAGATCAAACTTCTTACCTTCTTTGGAAGAAGGGAGAGGAGAGAGAGAAAAAACACTGGAAATCAAAATCTTGTCAAATACATGCTAAAAATTTTTCTTGTCATGTATCTATGGGAAAACATACCATTATATTTAAAAAGTATAGTTATTATTGCTATGCATGTTATTTTTTCCCCCAGTCAAGTTAAATCAACAAGCACTTGAGCGTTAGCTAAGGACTTAATTGTCACTGTAAATGCTGAGTAATTCAATAATAGCCCTGCCCTCAAGGAGCTTACATTTTAATGCAAGGGAGAAAACAAGTAAATAACCAGATGTGTACAAAATCTACCAAGTAAATGAAAAGGAAGGTGCTAGCAATTGAGGGATCCTCCAGAAACTGGAATTGAAGCAGAGAGAGGATGAAACTAGGGAAGTTTAAAAGACAAAAGATAGGTGTTATTAGGGGAGGAATTATTTCACTTTTTTCCCCTTATATCCACATGTCCTAGCTATGCCTTGAACATAGCAGACACTTAAAAGCTGTTTGAATGATTAATGGAGAAATGTCTTACATGATTGCACATATATAATATATATATATATATATATATATATATATATATATATATATATATATATTATATATATATATATATATATATATATATATATCAAGTTGCTTGCCTTCTTGGGGGTGGAGGAATAAGGAAAAGAGGGAGGGAGAAAAATTTGGAACTCAAAATCTTTCAAAAATCAAATGTTGAAAATTGTCTTTATATGTAATTGGAAAAAAATAAAATACTGTTGTTGTTGTTGTTGTTGTTGTTGTTGTTTTAAGTTCGATGAGTTTTATTTAAATGAAATTAATTGAATTGACACAATTACTTCCATAATTAGAACATGATGAACTTGGCAAAGTGATCATAAAATGAAGGTGGAGAATTTTTAGATCTGGAGATTTTCACTCTCTAAAGTAGGCCAAAGTCCCCTTTTCTAGGCATTATTTAAAGAATGAATGATCCCCACATGTGCAAAAATGTTTGTGGCAGCCCTTTTTGTAGTGGTAAGAAACTGGAAACTGAGTGGATGCCCATTAGTTGGAGAATGGGTAAATAAGTTATGCGATATGAATGTTATGAGATATTATTGTTCTGTAAGAAATGAACAGCAGGATGGTTTCAAAGAGTTCTGGAGAGACTTACATGAACTGATGCTGAGTGAAGTGAGCATAAGCAGGAGATCATTGTACATGGCAACAACAAGATTATGTGATGATCTATTCTGATGGACATGTCACTTTTCAACAATGAGATGATTGAGGCCAGTTCCAATGATCTTGGGATGGAGAGAACCATCTGCACCCAGAGAGGATTGTGGGAACTGCCTTTGGATCACAATGCAGCATTTTCACTTCTTTTGTTGTTTGCTCTCATTTTATTTTCTTTCTCATTTTTTTCTATTTTGATTTGATTTTTCTTGTGCAGCAAGATAATTCTATAAATATGTTTGCATATATTGAATTTAACATATTTTTACAATGTTTAACAAATATTGGATTACTTGTCATCTAGGAGACAGGTGTGGAGGGGGGGGGAGGAATTGGGACACAAGGTTTTGCAGGGGTCAATGTTGAAAATTTATCCTTGCATATGTTTTGAAAATAAAAAGCTTCAATAAAAAAATAAAAATAAAAGTTTTTTGTTTTTTTTTTTTTTTTAAAGAATGGATGGTCCCTGACCACCATAGGAGATCACATTTCTGGTCTCTCCTCCACCCAGAAAATCCATTCTGAACAGAGCAAAGAGCTGCCAGTCTTTTTAGTCAGCCACCAAGCCTAGGGCCTAATCTATATGAGCAGACTATGTAGAACCTTGGACACAGGTTACATTTAATTCAAATTATTTTCAAGTACTTTTAGAAATTCTGTTGGCTTCAATTCAGTTCATACGAACAGGTGGCTCTCCTGATACCTGTCCTTTCCTCCCTAAATAATTCTATCTCCCCTTCCAATTACTATGTATTTACTTTATATAATTTTCTATTTATTTTGGTCTATGAATTAACTCCCCATCAACTTAATAGAAGCTCCTTGAGGGCTTATCTTTGCATCCCCTGATCCTAGTACCATTTTTGGAACATAGTAGATATTTAATAAATGCTTATTGAATTGAATTGAATACTTCCCAGATTTTCAGAGTAATTGAATTAAGAGATTTCATTGTCAACCTGGTTTATTCCCATTATGAAATACTCAACAGGCATCTAACTCCTGCCTGAAAACCTCCACTGAGAAGGAACCCATCCCATCTTTGGAGACAATCCATTCTACTTTGGGTTAGTTCTCTTAATTTAGACATTTGTTTCAACTTATACCTATTGCTTCTCATTCAATCCCCTGGAGCCAACATAATCCTCCTTATTTAGGATAACCCTTCAAATACTTGAATAAAGCCATCATGTATCCATGTGGAATCTTCTCTCTCAAAGGTAAATGTCCCTACCTTCTTCAACCTCCCAGTCTTTCCTTTGATGAAAGAGCAGAAATCCCTTTCCAGCAGAGAAGAGACTTTGATATTGTCTCCTTACTAGTCAAAGTAAGGAAGATTTCCCAATATAACCTTCCAACATTAAGAGGACATGGGCTCTGAACACTAAAGAAAAAGAGAGCAGTGTGTCTTGAATATTATTGGGGATGGGGTAGGAGGATGGGGTCTTCAGTCCTAAAGATGGTATACCAAGGAGCTGACTGCTGTTGTTTAGTGGCCCTGAACAAGTCCCTGAACAAGACCTCGTTTAAGCTTGTGACCTAAAACCCCAACAGATCTTCCCAATTTCCCCTTCCTAAAACTGAGCCCAATTTCAGGATGGAAAACCACCAAATGGAGGAATCGACTCCTTCTTCCTGGTTTATAGTATCACAGCACAGAAAGCATAAGTGAATCCAGTATTTAATACGTACATACTATATGTGTGATACACTGGAGACCTGAGCCCTGGGAATAAAAAGATTTTTTTAAAAAATGATCCAGATCTTACCCTCAAGGGACAGTAAGAGGAAGTAGAGCTGAAACCAATAATTTTATTGTCCTAGACAGTCCCATGATTTGAAAAGCACCTTCAAATCACTTATTTAAGATAAATTTAGTTGTGGAGTAAGGCTAGACTAATAGATGCAAGATTCTGTGGTATAGTGACAGAGGCTAGCAGAACTTCAATTTGTCCTATATATCTTATTTATATTGAGTTGTTTTTCGTGTCTTCCCCATTAGACTCAAGATTCCTTCTTGGGAGCAGATTTGTCTTTCTTTGCATTCAGCACACATACAAGACTAGATGGCCTTTGAGGTCCCTCATAGCTCTAAATCTAAGATTCAATGATAATCTGAATTGACAATTTTTTCTCAGAATTGGAAAATTTCTGAGTTGGATGAGATAGTGACACTCCATTGAGTGTTCCAAAGAACAACCTGCCTATAAGGTATATGGCAAGTGATCCCCCAATCTTTGCTTGAAGGCTTCCAATGAGATGATACCCCATTATCTCCCCAGAGTCCCATTCTATTTGGCAGATTTTTTTATAACAAGTGTAAAGGTGACTTCTTACAATTTCTATCTGTTACTATTTGGAGGGCTCCCCATTGCCAAATTCAATCCGGTTCAATCAGCACTTATTAGGTGGGTCCTCAAAGACTGAATAAAAGAAGTAATGCTTGTCCTTTAGGAGCTGACATCTTCTAGAGGGAGAAAGTGTGTTCACAGATAAATAATATGCAAAATGTATAAAAACTAAGTATAAAATTGTTTCTGTGGGGACCCATTGCAGATTCAACTGAGAAAATAAAAAGTCTCTCATAGGAGGCAGTAATTGAGCTGAACATTGAAGGAGAATCAGGATTCCAGGAGATAAAGGTATGAAAGGAGTGTTCCAGCCTTGTGGGATAGCCTGTGAAAGTCATGGAAAGAAAAGTCGTGCATATTGTATAACAAGCAGACCAGTTTGACTAGATCATAAGTCACAATGAAATTAGTCAGGACAGATAGATTAGTTTATGAAGGGTTTTAAATGTCAAGATAAGGAATTCTTATTTGATCCTGGAAACAAGAGGGAGCCACTGATACTTCTTGAGCAGGAGTATTTGGTCAAATGTTTCTTTGTACAAGAAAAACCAATCTGAGCGATTTGCAGGCTTTTGCCACTGACCTGGCAAAAGGGGATGAGGACTTGAACTTGGATGGTGGCTGGGTAAGTGGAGAAAAGAAATTGAGTATTAGAAATTGAGGTGTTATATACCTGAGAAACTTAGACAAGCTTTTGGGGAAGAGGGTAAGGCTAGGCAAGGGATGGGAAAAGACAGGGAATAGTCAAGAGTGTCTGGAAAGATGGTGGTGACCTTAAATCTCATTTCCTATTGTGTCCTTCCTGATGTCATCTTTCCTCCAGGTTAAACATCTCTGATTATTTCAACTAATATACAGATGGCAAGAACTTGAGACCTTCCTTCAATCTGGCTGCCTTCCTTTTTGGGGCTTCTCAACTTATCCATTTTTTCCCCAAATTATCTAGAACCAAAAACTGGTTGTGTCCCAGTTGTGTCCAATCATGTCAAAGGACAGAGAGGATATTACTAAATCATTTCTGGAACTATTTCTCTCCTATTGCAGCCAAATAACATTAATTTGGGAGGGGGAACTTAGGCGTAGATAGAGATAGAGCAGTAGACCTAGAGACAGGAAGTTGTTTTTTAGTCATTTTCCAATCCTGTGTGACTTGGCAGAAGTCCTGAAGTGGTTTACCATTTCCTTCTCCATCTCATTTTATAGATGAGGAAACTGAGGCAAAAAGGATATAGTGGCTTGCCGAGCATCATCCAGCTAATAAGTATAGGAAGTCAGATTGAAACTCAGAAAGATAAGTCTTCCTGATCTGAGTTCAAATCTAGCCTTATTGTGTGTCCCTAGGCAAGTCATTTAATCCCTGCCTTCATTTCCTCATCTATAAAATGAAGATAATAAATACTATTTACCTCTCTGAGTTGCTGAGAGGATTAAGTGAGATAAATTTTTTTCAAACCTTAAAAGCTTTATGCAAAAGCTAATCATTATTATCAGCATCATCATCATCATCAACATCATTATATTATTAACACATTAAATTTGCAAACTACTAAAATCTTTTTTTCAGATCATTTTTACAGGCAAACTGCTGTCTCTTGATGCTTTACTCATGAGGAATTCTTGTGAACTTAATTTAATACTTAAAGACTTATAAAGTTAACTAGTTAAATACTTGTAAAGTTAATTAATTTGTTAACTACTTATAAAATTAATTCTTTTGAACCTAAGTATAAAATTTTCCACTTATCCCTCTGAAATGTCATCTATAAATTTCTGGTCCATCAAGAACTTTCTTGATCCTGCCTATTTTATAGTGTCTTAACTATCCTTTCTGTCATTGATGTTTTTGTTGTTGCTGGGTTTTTTTTTTTTTTATGTATCATCCATGCCTTTACTGAAATCATTAATATAGTCATTAGACAATGCTGAGGCAAACATAGATCTCTAGGGCTGATAATTTCCATCAAAATTGATATGGAACTATTAATGATTATATTTTGAGTCTGACCAACCAACCAATCCCGAATCCCTCTAAATATACATCTCCCTATGATTGCCATGAGAACAACAAAGAGAACTCTATCCAATGCTTTGTTGAAATAATCTAGCTAAATTGCCCCAACTGCATTCTTCTAATCTATATGAAGGGAGGGGATGAGGGATGATATAAAGTAAGTCTGACTTAACCAGACTTGATGGAACCATGATGTCTCTTGGTGATCCACTTCCTTCTCTAGACGTCCTCTCATCATTGATTAATACTCTGTCTGCCTTGTAGTAAGCACTTAATAAATGCTTGATTACTTGGCTTGACTTGACTCAACTAGAGGGTCAGCACCTTCTGTGTCAATGATGTTGACGTCAATTTAGTCCAAGATTCAGAAATTTGTCCTTAGTCTGCTCTCAGCAGATTCTGAACGCTTCCCATATATTAAGTTGCTGTCATTGGAATTATTTTACATGCCATTTCAATAGAGAGGAGAGCCATGTTTCCAAAGTGACAGCTTTTGACTGAAATCTTGAAAGTGGATATGACATTCGGGAACAGTTCCCTAATCAAAGAATTCCACCTCTATCTTTTTGCATAGGCTGTCCTCAAGACTTGGACTGTTCATATTCCTTTTACTTACATAGTCCTTTTCTTATGTATTCCTTCAAACCATGACTCTCATCCCAAATTCTTTCCTGAATCCTCTCACAATACACAATGTTTAGGGCTCTCTACCTACCCCCACCTCTGAAGTTATTTTCTAGAGGTCCAAAATGACTTCATTTTTGTCATTGTATCATCAATAGCACATATAATACATAATAAAATAAAATAATAAAAATAATAGTACATATGATACATAAAATATATTTATAATAATAAGTATTATGTATAAATATATAAACGTTATATAATAAAATAGACTATATAATACATATTAAATATATGTAATATAACATTTATCATCATCATTATAATAAACATGAATATAGAAACAGGAATTTGACCTGAAATTTCCTTGAGAGAGGGAACTCCCAAGTGAGGAAGCTCCATTTATTAATGCAGATTGGGGACCTTCTTTGAAATTTCTGGTCTTGGACAGTTGCCTAGATTGTTGAGAGACTAAATGACTTGCATAGTGACATGCATGAAGCCAAAGAAGTGATATAAACAGGACCCAAATGGTGGGGAGAAGGGGGATTGGCTTTGAGACCAGCTAACTGCTACTCCCCATACCTTATATTTTGCAAGGTGTTTTGCAAAAATTGTGTCCCATTTCACTGAGGCTCATAGAAGTTCAGTGACTTTAAAAGGGTCAAACAGCTAGTGAGTTTCTGAAAAACCCAAAACTTCAAACCCAATGTCCAATCCATTATTCTCTATTGCTTTGATATCATTATTAAAAAACAAAACAAAACAAAACAAAACAAAAAAAACAGACCTGTGAAGTAAATAGAAGAGTTATCATTGACCCCACTTTTCAGGTGAAGAAAATAAGATTCAGATTAATGCTTATTCAGGTTAATGATGATTGATTGTGTGGGGTTAATTAGGTTATTTTCAGTTAATGGGACACACACTATAATAGTTTTTAATGTCCACATGGTTCAATCTTCTGTGATTTGGGGAGTTTATTTCTAATTAAAAGTTGTGAACACAACAAATTGTTAAGAAAATTTCTAATATTTAGGCAGAGTTTGAGATCTCTGTCTAAATTTATGTCTATGTCTGTAGTTAGCCTGAGGTCTCTCTGTAGTTGAGAAAAAATTCAAGTTATTAAAAAATGTTTAGATAATGTTTGCAATCTGTCTGTCTCTCTATTTCTGTCTGTTTCTCTCTCTCTCTCTCTCTCTCTCTCTCTCTCACACACACACACACACACACACACACACACACACACACACACATACACACACACACACACACACACACACACACACACACACACACACTCATCTCACCCCCCTCGCATTCATGCACACTTTTATACAAGTTCCCTAACTTTCTGTAATGGCTTTGATTGACTCAAGGAGGTGTACAGGTCCTGTTCATACCTGTTACAGATGGATTCAATCAAGAAGTGGTCCTATTAATAAAGCTATTTGCTTTTAATTGGCATTGAATAATCAGTGGAACCCCAGGTCTCACAAACAAGTGAATTATCCTGCATACCCAGAAAACTTCAAATAGTATTCAAGATAAAAAAAATGAGTGAGAATCCCAAACTCTTACAGATAGGTTCCCAAAAACCACTATTCTTTCAGCCTTTCAATGAATTTGAACCATTTTCCATTCCTCCATTCATTTAGTTAGTCCACTCCCTTTCAGAATAGGTATGAATCCTTTATTTCCCACCTCTGTCTCCCATGCCTAGACTAGGATATTCATGGTTTAACCACAAACACCTAGGAAGCTCATCTCAATAAATTTAAGTACAAATTCTTTGGCTAGCTTCAAACCAAGAGAAGACAAAAATAACAGGAGGTTAGTTGGTGGTTTTGAACATCTATGGGTTTTTTTTTAATCTTCTCCTCTAAAACAGCCTAACAAGGAAAACCACAGCATTTATTTTAAAAAAAATCCAGTTAGCTGCCAAAGTGGATTGATTTTATTTTTTAATAAAAAAAAGTCATAAAATCATATATTTAGAATTGAAAAGGACTTTCAAGATCACCTAGTTTAACCTCCTTATTTTTATAGTAAGAGAAACTAAAGAGAGAAGGTATTGACCTACATTGATTCAGAGAGTTTCCTTATCTGGGAATTAACTTGATGCATAAAATCAGTTTCAGTCCCATAGAAAATGAGAATCAAAGAGAAGTGATTTGACTGAAAGTAGTACACAGCTGTTAAGCAGTAGAGTTGGAATTAAAACTCAATTGAACCAAAATCCAGTGAAGTTTATTAACACCTAATCTGTTAGCTCAGTCACCTGCACTTATCATGTGTGTTGCCTTGTGCTAAGTGCTAGAGTTATATATATATTTATATTTATTTATTTATAAAATATAAAAATTGTAATTAATATAAGTATAAATTTTATTATATTCATTTATTTGTATTTATGTTTATTTATTCATTATATTATAAATAAATAAATAAAAATGTAAAATATTTATATTTTCCCCCAACTACAATATTTGTTAAAGGCAAAAATGGTTCCTGCTTTCAGTGAAGTTACATTCTAATGGGGGAGCACCATGAAAATAACAATATGCATCCAAAATAGCTAGAGGATATGTGGAAGATAATGTCAGAGAGAAACTCAGAAGCAAATAGGAGGACCACTAAAAAGCTCTTTCAGAAAATAGGAAGTAAGCTGAGTCTGGAAGCTAGAAAAACTAAAAAAAAAAAAAAAGAAAAAAAATGGAGGTAAGAAGCCAGAGCATCCCAAGCATGGGTAACAATAGGTATAAAGACAGACCTCATTTAATGTTCTCTTGCAAAGATACTAAACATTTGTCCTTCCTTTCTCCTGCTCATTTTACATATGAGGAAACTGAGGTACATAGAATGAAGTGATTTACCCAGGATCACCCAGCCAGTAAGAGGCTGGATTTTAATTCAGGAAGTGGAGTCTTCCTGATGTTCTGTGTACTATGGCATCATCTAGCCACCCAGTAGGCTCATAGTTCTAATTCTTCTAATTAAAACCCCTCATTTTGAAAATGAGAAAACAAGGAGGTTAAGTTAATTGTTCAAGGTCTTAATGATATTTAGTAGCAGAGTCAAGATTCAAACCTAAGTTCTCCAACTCTAGATCCAGTGATCTTTCTCTTTGAAGACAGGGATAATGCATCCCATATATTTTCTCTTCTCCAGGCTAAACCTCCTTAGTTCTTCCAACCACTCCGTAGATGATGGAGTCAATGATCTCTCTCCTCTCTCCCTCTTGGCTTTCCAGGCTTCTTTCAAGTGTCAGCTAATACCCCATCTTCTTCAGAAAGCTTTTCTTCATTCCCCTTAATTCTAATGCCTTTCTTCTGTGGGACCATCTCCAATATATTTTGTCTTATTTTGACTTTTTACACATTATCTCTTATCAAACTATGAGCTTCTTGAGACCAGGGAGTAGCTTTTATGTTTCTTTGTGACCAACACTTAGCACAGTGTCTGACACATTGCAGGAGCTTAATAGATCTCAAAGTGACTGATGGACTATCCTGGACACATTCAAGTTTCTTAGTATCTTTCCTAATTTTTATATTTATTTTATATTTATTTACTTATAAAATATAAATATTTTAATTAATACAAGTATAAATGTATTATACTTATTCATATTTATTTTTGTGTATTATCATATTTATCATATTTTTATATTGTAAATAAATATAATCAATAAATATAAATATAAAATATTTATATTTTCCCCCAACTACAATATATATTAAAGGCAAAAATGGTTCCTGCTTTCAGTGAAATTACATTCTAATGGGGAAGCACCATGGCAATAACAATGTACATACAAAATAGCTAGAGGATACATGGAAGATAATGTCAGAGAAAAACTCAGAGACATGAGGGCCAGAGCTAAACATAATACTACAGGTGTGCTCTTACTAGGGAAGAGTTCAGAGGGCTTCTTTCCACCATCACCACTACCTCTCCCTACCTCTTCTATTCCTGGAATCTTTGCCTCCCTTATTGTGGCCCAAGATTACACTAGCTTTTTCTGGCTGACATCTCACTCCTGACTCATATTGAGCTGACAGTCCACTAAAACTCTCAAGTCTTTCCCAGACAAACTACTGTTGTCCTGGAACTAGCCTGACTCCAAGATGGAATGCTGAGTTTAGGAACAGTAAAAAAAGCATACTAGAATTGGAGTTCAAAGATATGGATTTTAATTTTCTCTCTCTCTCTCTCTCTCTCTCTCTCTCTCTCTCTCTCTCTCTCTCTCTCTCTCTCTCATTATCTGTATGACAAACAAGTTACAGCTTCTTGAAACATTTTCTTTGTCTGGAAAATAAGAAATGTGGACTTAGATAACCGTTAAGGTTTGCCTCAGTTTCCTCATCTGCCAAATGGGCTGGAATAGGACATGTAAACCACTCCACTATCTTTGCCAATAAAACTCCAAATGGTAACAAAATATTGGATACAACTGGAAAATGACTCAACAACACTGAACCTGAGTAAGTCACTTAATCTCTGTCTATTTCAGTTTCCTCATTTGTAAAATGAGATGGAGAAGGAAATGATAAATCACTCCAGCAATTTTGCCATGAAATACTCTAAACGGGGTTATGAAGAATTAGAAATAACTGAACAATATCTAGGTGGCTCAGTGGATAGCATGCCAGGCTTAGAGTCAAGAAGACTCATCTTTACAAGTTTAACTATAACCTCAGTCACTTACTAGTTGTGTGAACTGGGCAAGCCACTGAATTCTTTTTTCCTCAGTTTCCTTATTTGTAAAATAAACTGGAGAAAGAAATGAAAATTACTCTAGTATCTCTGCCAAGAGAACCCCAAATAGGGATACAAAGAGTTGGATATGACTGAAAATGGCTAAACAACAAGATGTTTTCTTCTAGCTCAATAGTCCAACAAAGGCCACTTTGGCCAGACCATAGAATGTTCAGATGGGAACAATAGGACCTTGGACTCCAAATACACTATTTTTCCATTGCATTATGCAAATGTTAACATTTTTCCAAGATATTCATCATTGCACAGTTATCGACTCTAGGGAAATTAGTCTTTTCTCCTCCCAACAATATTTGCAAATTCTGAATTTCTTCTAAATCAACAGTTTAATGACTTCCTTGTCTCTGATCCCCTCCCTTCTTCCCATGGCTGTTAAACAAGATCTGTCCAACAACGGTCCTGAACCCCTTCCTGAGGCCTTTTACCTGTGGCCAGTTCTGTGATGACTTTCATTTCTAGATGATGTTTCTTTGGTACATGGCCATATGGCAGAGTCTGATTTCAGCCACATGTTGGGTAACATGACCAGCCATCCTATTTTCATTCCAAAACATCTGATCTAGGTTAGCACAGCAGACAATCTCTATTGTATACTCTTATCTGCCTGCGACACTGGACGCCACTCAGTGTTAAGACCATCAAAAACATGAAGGCAGGAGAAAAGGCAGAGAACCACTCTCCACCTGCTGGTGATTCTTCTTAAGTGGACAGTGACCCATAATGACATTATGTGGGCAGCCTTTTCCGTGGTGATGTCAGCTGGCATCAGTCCACAAAAATGGCCCTTAGAAACAAGGACTCTGTTAAAGCATCCCCCCCCACCAAAGAGTTAACAGAACTTAAGATCTAACAGCCATAAGAAGTAGGAACTTAAAAGAATCTTAGAAGTCCTCCTTTGACAGAAGGAAAAAAAAAAAAACAAAGCTCAGGAATTGCTAAGAAATTCGTCAAGTTCATGTGGCTTCAAAGAAACATTTGACTTATTGTGTTGCAGCTGGTGTGGTACTCAAATGTGGGTTTGAGCATGACCATTTCTATGGCTCACCTTATATTTATAATGCGTTGCCCCTCACAATGGGAACAAGTTGGAATGAATTGAATTGGGTCAAAATATTAGCTGTCCATGTTCAAATAGGAATAAAATGACATCAATAATTTGGGGTCAAGGTACAGTGTGTCTGAATAAAGCTGATCAGACCAATAAGAACTCAGAATGCTCTGCCACAGGGGGGCACAAGTAGTGCATGTGGACATTTGGAGGTGGAGATGTCTCCAAATTTGCACATCTTGCATTTCTTTTGAGCTACTCCAATTCTTCACTCACAAAGCATTTCATTTTCTTTGATTACAGCACACTGTGCTTGATAGTCCTGTTCCAGTATCTTCCATATCTCACAAGTCACTTAATTTTTTTTTGCCTCAGTTTTCTCATTTGTAAAGTAAACTGGAGAAAGAAATGGCAATCACTCTAGTATCTCTGCCAACAAAAGCCTAAATGGGGACACAAAGAATTAAATATGACTGAAAAAGACTAAACAACAAACAGTGATTCCAAAGTTCTTCAGAGAGACTTTGAGGGTGACCTTGTATCACCTTTTCTGACTTCCATGTGATCTCTTGCCTTGTGTGAGTTCTCCATAAAATAGTCTTTTTAGGCAATGTACTTTTGGCACCCAAACAATGTGACCATTGGATTGTGTCCTCTCCATTCTTGGCACTTTAGTCCAGTTTGAGAAAAAAAAAAAACTCAGCATCTTATCCTGTCAGATGATCTTCAGACTCTTCCTAAGACCATTCAAATGGAAGAAGATTAGTTTCCAGGAATAATGCTGGTACACTGTTCAGGTTTCTCAGGTATACAACAATGAGGTGAGCACAATGGCTGTGTGAGACCTTCAATTTGGGAGACCTTCTTTATTGTTTATTTTATTTTATTTACTAAAGCTTTTTATTTTCTAATCACATGTATGGATAATTTTTCTTTTTTTTCTATTTTGTTTTTTTTTTTATTTAATTTGATTTAATAATAACTTTGTATTGACAGAATCCATGCCAGGATAATTTTTACACAACATTATCCCTTGAAATCACTTATGTTTCATTTTTTCCCCTCCCTCCCTCCTCCCCCCCCCCAAGATGGCAAGCAGTTGTATGGATAATTTTTCAACACTGACCCTTGCAAAACCTTGCATTCTGAATTTTCTTCCCCTCCCCTTTACCAGATGGCAAGTACCACAATATAACCACAATATAACTTTTCTTCAGAGCCTCCCAAACACTGAGTTAGCTCTTGCAATGCATGAAGTAATATGACTATCTATGAGTACAACCCTAGAAAGTATCCTGCCAACATAAGTGAACTTATCCACAGCATTCACAATTCCTCCATTTGCTACAACCTGTGATTCCATATATAGATGTAGTGCTGGCTGGTGGAAAACCTATTTTCTTGGTGTTAATTATTAGGCCCAAATCAGTACAAATAGCAGAGAATTGAGCTGCACATTGAGTCTCAACCTCAGAATTGAATACTCTGCAGTCATCCGCAAACAAAAAAAAAGTTGTATACTAGCTCTCCTTCCATTTTGGTTCTGGCTAGAAGGCTTATAAATAGCCTTTTCAGGTTGAAGGATTTGCCATCAGTGCAGTAGCTGACGTCGATGACGTTTTCATTCTTGTTAAAAAGAACAAGAGCAAACATACATCCCTGCTTCACTCCACTGGTTATTAGAAAAGTGCAAGAGAATTGCCCGTTGACGTACATACTGATGAACTTCTCCAGGAGACCAAATTTTTCACAGGTCTGTATCAAAGGGTTTGGTCAGATCAACTGTACAGACCTCGGTATAAACCTGTTCCTGACATTTCTCCTAGAGTTGTAGGATAGCATATTGAACATTCCTTGTCTCTTTCCAAGCCACACTAGCTCTCAGATAGGTAGATGACTGTCTCCCAAATCAATCACTCTGTTAAGGAGGACTCTGGCAAGAATCTTGCCAGCAATGACTGAGAGACCTTCTCTGTGACTGCCAAAGGACAATTTATTCCCTTTACCTTTATAGAGATGGACAATGGAGGCACCTTTGAACTCCTGGGGGATAATTCCCCTTGCCATATGACTCAGAGATTTTCAGGCAGTTTTTGTATGAGCAATGAACTCCCTACCTTGTAAATCTCAGCTGTAATAGAGTCAGCACCAGGGGCTTTGCCATATAAGAGCCTAATGGCTTTCAAAACATTTTATTTGGAAGTTTGTCTAAAGAGGGATTGACTTCAGCCTAAGGTAAACAGTCAATGGCTTCAACATTGATTGATGGCAGTCTGTTGAGAACACTATGGAAATGTTCAGCCTATCTCTCCAGGATCATGTCCTTATCACTAATCAATGTGGCTCCATCAGCACTGAGTAGTTGAGATGCACCATAGGTCTTTGACCCATAAATAGCCTTCAGGGCATCATAAAAGCACTTTTGTTTGTTACTATCAGTGTAAAAATGCTTTCTTACTGAGCCAAGGCAAGAAGACTTATCAGAAGATGTAATATCAAGAGATTAAAGTGTTTCTCCAAGGGGTGAACAGTTTGTTGGTAACTTGGAGGGAAAGCTGAGCCAAAGCATGGTTGGCAACAGAGAAGCAGAAAAGGAGTGGGCAGCTTTGAGAGATTTGTTATACAACATTACATTTGCTCATCTGGATCAGATATTCATAAACACTTTTTTTGAAAAGATAAACATTTTTTTATTAAAGCTTTTTATTTACAAAACATATGCATGAGTAATTTTTCCCACATTGACCCTTGCAAAACTTTCTGTTCCAAATTTTCCCCTCCTGCCCACCCCTCCCCTAGCTGGCAGGTAATCCAATACATTAAATATGTTAAAATATATTAAATCCAATATATGTATACATATTTATATAATTATCTTGCTGCACAAGAAATATCAAATCAAGAAGGAAGAAAAAGAAAAAAACTGAGAAAGAAAACAAAATGCAAACAAACAACAACAGAGAAAGTGTGAATGCTGTATTATGGTCCACACACAGTTCCCTCAATCTTTTCTCTGGGTGTAGATGGTTCCCTTCATCATTGAACAAGTGAATCTTGTTGAAGAGAGCTACATCCATCAGAATTGATTGTCGTATAGTCTTGTTTTGCCATGTAAAATGATCTCCTGGTTCTGCTCATTTCACATAACATCAGCTCATATTAGTCTCTCCAACCCTCTCTGAAATCATCCTGCTGGTCATTTCTTACAGAACAATAATATTCCATAACATTCATATACCATAATTTATTCAACCATTCTCCAATTGATGGATATCCACTCAGTTTCAGGTTCTGGCCACTACAAAAAGGGCTGCCACAAACATTTCTACACATGTAGATTCCTTTCCCTCCTTTAATATCTCTATGAGATATAATCCCAATAGAAACACTGCTGGATCAAAAGTTATGCACAGTTTGATAACTTTTTGAGCATAGTTCCAAATTGCTCTCCAGAATGGATGGATCTGTTCACAGTTCCACCAACAATGTAACAGTGTTCCAGTTTTCCCACATCCCCCCCGCCCAAACATTAGTAATTATTGTTTCCTATCATCTTAGCCAATCTGAAAGGTGTGTAGTGGTATCTCAGTTGTATTAATTTACATTTCTCTGATGAATAGTGATTTTGGAGCACCTTTTCATATGACTAGAAATAGTTTCAGCTTCTTCATCTGAAAATTGTCTGTTCATATCCTTTGACCATCTATCAATTGTAAAATGGCTTGAACTAGTATAAATTTGAGTCAGTTCTTTATATATAGATTGTCCAGATTAACAGAAGAGGAAATAAATTACCTAAATAGTCCCATTTTGGAAAAAGAAATAGAGCAAGCTATTAACCAACTCCCTAAGAAAAAATCCCCGGGACCAGATGGATTACATGTGAATTCTACCAAACATTTAAAGAACAATTAACTCTAATAGTATGTAAACTATTTGAAAAAAATAGGGAATGAAGGACTCCTACCAAATTTCTTTTGTGACACAGACATGGTACTGATACCTAAACTAGGTAGGACAAAAACAGAGAAACAAAATTATAGACCAATCTTGCTAAGGAATATTGATGCAAAAATCTTAAATAAAATATTAGCAAAGAGATTACAAAAAATCATCCCCAGGATAATACAACACCACCAAGTAGGATTTATACCAGGAATTCAGGGCTGGTTCAATATTAGGAAAACTATTAGCATCATTGACTACATAGATAACCAAATTAACAAAAATGATATGATTATCTCAATAGATGCAGAAAAAGCATTTGATAAAATCCAACACCCATTCCAATTAAAAATACTAGAAAGTATAGAAATAAATGGATTTTTCCTTAAAATAATGAGTAGCATCTATTTAAAACCATCAGCAAGCATCATATGTAATGGGGATAAACTGGAACCATTCCCAGTAAGATTAGAAGTGAAACAAGGTTGCCCAACTATCATCATTGCTATTCTATATTGTATTAGAAATGCTAGCTTAGGCAATAAGAGATGAAAAAGAGATTAAAGGAATTAGAGTAGGTAATGAGGAAACCAAATTATCACTCTTTGCAGATGATATAATGCTATACTTAGAGAACCCTAGAGAATCAACTAAAAAAATATTAGAAGTAATCCACAACTTTAGCAAAGTTGCAGGATACAAAATAAATCCACATAAATCATCAGCATTCTTATATATCACTAATAAAATCCATCATCAGGAGATACAAAGAGAAATTCCACTTACAATAACTGTCAATAGTTTAAAATATTTGGGAATCTATCTGCCAAGGGAAAGTCAGGAATTACGTAAGCAAAACTACAAAACACTTTCCATACAAATAAAGTTAGATCTAAGCAATTGGAAAAATGTCAAATGCTCTTGGATAGATCTAGCAAATATAATAAAGATGACAATACTACCTAAACTAATCTATTTAATACTATACAATCAAACTCCCAAGAAACTGCTTTACTGACCTAGAAAAAAATAACAAAATTCATCTGGAAAAACAAAGGTCAAGAACTTCAAAGGGATTACTGAAGAGAAAAGCAAATAAAGGTGGCCTAGTTGTACCAGATTTAAACTATATTATAAAGCAGCAGTCATCAAAACCATTTGGTAATAGCTAAGAAATGGAGACATTGATCAGTGATCAGAACAAAATAGCCAATGGCTATAGCAATCTCGTATTCAACAAACCCAAAGACGCCAGATTTTGGGATAAGAATTTACTAATTGACAAAAATTACTGGGAAAATTGGAAACTAGTATGGCAGAAAGTAGGCATAGACCCACACCTAACACCATATACCAAGATTAGGTCAAAATGGGTTTATAATCTACACATAAAGAGTGATATTATAAACAAATGAGAAGACCATAGAATAGTTTACCTCTCAGTTTTGTGGAGGAGGGAGGAATTTGTGACCAAAAAAGAATTAGAGATCATTATTGATCACAAAATACATAATTTTTATTATATTAAGTTAAAAAAAGGTTTTGTACAAACAAAACTAATGAAGACACCATTAGAAGGGAAGCAATAAACTAGGAAAACATTTTTACATTCAAAAGATCTGATCAAGGCCTCATTTCTAAAATATAAAGAGATTTGACTCAAATTTATAATAGTTCAAACCATAAACACTTAATAAAAAGATGGGAAAATTAAGAAGTTGAATTTACCAACCAACCAAGTTGAATTAAATTCATTGAATAAAACAAACCTGATCTTACCAGAGAATGAGAATTCAGAGACCAATAGGGTAGAAGATACTTCGAAAGTTAAAAGTCCTTGACTCTTTTTAATAACGAAAGGATTCAAGGCAATTCCAATAGACTTGAGATAGAAAATGCCATTCACCACCAGAGAGAGAACTATGGAGACTGAATGTGGATCAAAGCATTCTATTTTTACTTCTTTCTTTGATTGTTTGTTTATTTTCTTTTTCTTTCTTGTGATTTTCTCTCTTTTAGTCTGATTTTTCTTGCATAACATGATAAATATGGAAATATGTTTTAAAGGATAGCATATATTTAACCTATATTAGATAGTTTGCTATCTTGGGGAGGGGGAAATAATGGAGGGGGGAGGGAGAAAAATTTGGAACACAAAGTCTAATAAAAATGATTTTTGAAAAGTACATACATTTGGAAACAATAAAATACTATTGAAGAAAAAAATGGATAAATGTGTCCAAAAAAAGAAGAAAATTAAAGTCCTCAGTTCCAGTTGCAACTTTGTTTCTAACTCAAGGTATATCCTTGAGCACATTACTTCCCTTTCCTTACCTCTGTGTCTTCATTCCTTATCATTAGGAGACTGATAGCATTATAAAAAACTAAGCTATAAGGGAACTTGATGTTGTTGTTCAGTTGTTTCAATCATGTCCAATTCTTTGTGATCCCATTTGGGATTTTCTTGGCAAAATACTAGTATGGTTTGCCATTTTCTTCTCTTACTCATTTTATAAATGAGGAAACTGAGGCAAACAGGGTTAAGGGACTTGTCCAGGGTCACACACTCTAGTGAGTTGATATGAGAAGAGTCTTCCTAACTTTAAGCCTGGCTTCATCACCTCACTGCCCCAAGACCTTGGAGGTCATCAAGTCTAACTTCCTCATTTTACTGACAGAGAAGTGAAACTTGCTTTGAGTTATACAATTAGAATACACATGATTTGGGATGTGAATCCAGGTCTTCTTGACTCTAAGTATAGTACTCTCTCCACTCCAAGTGATCAAATTCTGTGTGTATTATCTAAATGTTTGTTGAATTAATTGCATAGTGTAGTGCTCTCTTTTTAATTGTATTTTATTTTTTTTCCAAACGCATGCAAAGATAGCCTTCAACATTCATTCCTGCAAGAACTCTGCTCCAAACTGTTCTCCTTCCTTCCCCCATCTTTCTCCTCCCCAAGACAGCAAGCATACTGATCTAGGTTTAACATGTGAAATTCTTCTAAACATATTTCCATATTTATGATGTTGTGCAAGAAAAATCAGATCAAAAAGAGGAAAAAACATGAGAAAGAAAAAAAAGAAATAAACAAAAAGATGAAAATAGGATTCTTCCATTCAGATTCAATCTTCACAGTTCTCTCTTTGGATGAGGAAGGTATTTTCCTTACTTGGTCTATTGGAATTGCTTTGAATCATCACATTATTGAAAAGAGCCAAGTCCACTGCAATTAATCATTACATAATCTTGTTTTTGCTCATAATACTAGTTTTTCATTTTTCAAAATACATGCAAAGATAGTTTTCAACACTCACCCTTAAAAAACCCTGTGTTCCAAAATTTTTCCCTCCTCCCTACCTTTCCCCTCCCCTAATCAGCAAGTAATCCAATATAGATTAAACATGTACAATTCTTCTAAACGTTTCCACATTTATCATGCTGCACAAAAAAAAAAAAATCACATCAAAAGGGGAAATATGAGAAAAAAATACAGGAAAGGAAATAATAACAAAAGGTGAAAATACTATACTTTGATTCTCATTCAGTTTTCATAGTTCTCTTTGTGGATGCAGATGGCATTTTCCTTCCCAGATCTATCGGAATCACCTTGAATCATCGTATTACTGAAAAGACTCAAGTCTATTACTGTTGATCATTACATAATCTGTTTCTTATTATGTACAGTGTTCTCCTGATTCTGTTCCAAGTGATCAAATTCTATATGCCATTAGGACTTAGGAAATTAATACTAATAACCAATATTTACATAGGGCTTTAACACATATTAACTCATTTTGAACTTTACACTTTCTTGAAAGAAGGCACTGCATATATTATCATTGTCATTTTTAAAATGGTGAAATTTAACAAATTGACTCCTCAGTGGTCACACAGCTAGTATCAGGCAAAATGTAAACCCCCATGGTGAGAACATGAATGAGTATCCAAGGAATTCTTGGATCCATTTAGGGGTCTCATTATGGATTACGGGGTCCTGAAGGTTTTTTTTTTTTACTTTTTCAGATGGTGAACATTTTTTTTTCTCTCTTCAGGATAGTTCATGGCCATTCCCTTGTCTCTCTACCCTCCCTCCCCCACAGCTCTCCATCCTAGCCTCAAACAGGTTGGGTGGTACCCCTTCCATTATCCCGGCCCTTGTTTGTTCTGGTCACCATGCTAGCTGTGAATAATCCAATTGTGTGGTCAATTTGTAAGGCAAGGTTAATGCCTAGTTCATTCCTTTAACATTTCACTTGTGGATAATTCATGATCCCTCATTAACAAAGGCAAGAACTAACAGAGGCCCCTGCTAGCCCTCATAAATCACAACCTTAAAAACATCATAAGGAGAGGAGAAGGCATGTATTATTCAAGGTAAAAGGAAGCCAGGCCACCATCAGGCCACTCAAAGCCCCCTCTGTCCCTGAAGTTAAAAAGGTCAAGTGCCAGCAAAGATCAGCTACGTTCTGTTAAGAGCCAGCTGCCCTCCCAGTACTTACTGGGAGATCTCCCACCCTCCCCAAATGCTTCTCTCAGATAATTGCAAAATTGTAAAATAAAGAGTGAACTCAATAACCATCTGGTATGACCCATAGATTTGGATGTTTGTCATATGGAGTCCACAGAAACCTCCCTTCCCCCATGGGCTTCAAATATAGATTTCAGGGCACACATGATTTCAGGATGAAATGATATCTTTATTTTTACTAACTTTTTTTTTTTTGAAATTTAGCTTTTTCTTCAATCATTTAAAAACCATGATTCTGGAATGGGACCTATAGAATTCAACAGTCTACCATTGGGGTCTATGACACCAAAAAAGTTAAGAATGTTCATCATAGATGAAGGAACATCCTTTGTATATCATATAAATTTAATGACTGTCCATCTTTTGGTTGGAGACCTACCCTAAGGAGAGTAGCTGTTAGGAAGACCATCCCTTTCTCAGACATTCTATTTTGAAGTTATTCTAATTGTGAGGACATTTTTTCCTTAAAAGTCCAAAACAACCTAACTTCCCTTTATTGTTCCTAGTTTACCCTCCAGGGCCAAATAGAACAAGTCAATTCCCTTTTGTGTTCTGCACAAACTTTCAGCTACTTATAGACCATTAACATTCCTCCACCTGAGTCTTTGCTTCTCCAGGCTAAATATCCCCAGTTCCTTCAGCAGAATCTTACATGACATGATCTTCAGGTAAGTCATTCTACTTATACTTCTCCAAATGAGTTCCAACTAATCAATGTTTCATGAAATAAGGTGCTTGGTTGGTATTATTTGATTATGCATATTTGTTACAAAAGTCTTTTTTTGTTTGTTTCTTTTTTTCCAATGAATAGGAGTGGGAGAGAGAGAGAATTGAAAAATATTGATTTTAAAATAAATTAGCAAAATATGGTGCCCAAAATTAAATAAAATAGTCTGATCTGGGCAGAATATATGAGAATAGTTTTCTTCTCTTTCTACCACCTAAGATCACATTAGTTTGCTAAGCTATCATGGTACCCTGGACATTGACATGACATGGTGATGGCTAATTATTGAGATCACATTTAAAAAAAGATCCATTTTGTCATTAATAGCAAGGTTTTGCTCCAAGCAATAGAATTCCTTGGAATCCAATGATGACATCAGGTTAGAAACCTTTCTCTAGTGCAGGTTGTTCTCTTCTCTTACCAGACAGAGATACCAGAAGCAATCCACAAAATCAGTGACATTATGGCAATCAACTTTTCTGGTCCTGTTTTATAAGAACCACTCATGCTCTCTCTCTCTTTCTCTTTCTCTCTCTCTCTCTCTCTCTCTCTCTCTCTCTCTCTCTTCTCTCTCTCTCTCTCTCTGCATCTGTGTGTGTGTGTGTATCTCTCTCTCTTACATCTCTCTCTCTCTCTCTCTCTCACACACACACACACACCACACACACACACACACACACACACTCACATTCACACTCACACAAACTGTTCCCTCGTTTTGACATACTGTCTTCTCAGCACCTCCTAATTCCCTCTATCCCTAAGACCAGGAATGCTTCCATTCTTTATCTCTGCACTTCAGAATTCTGATCTTCTTTTCACCCTCACTCAGATCCCACAACACACAGTACGCTCTTTCTGATCCTAACAATGTTCTCTCCCACCTCAAATGTTCCTAGTGCACTTGGTCCAGATGTTTCCTTGTCCCCATCATTTCCTACCATGCTTTGTACGTATCTGTACACATGCCCATATCCCTCTATGACATTCTATTACAAACTAATAAAAACAACTATATATAATATATATAAAAATCAATAATAATGTTATGCATTAATAAGTTAATGTTATATAAGGGCCCCATGAGTTAATAATATTAAAAGTTAATTAAATATGTTAATAAAGTGATGTTGATTAATATATATGAATAATCTATAAATTAATAATAACAAATAGTAATTATGTGTCTTAAGGTTTCAAAGTATTTTACATGGGTTAATTCTTTTTATTACAATTCTCATTTATACCTGGGGAAACTGAGGTTGGGAAAGCTTAGGTGATTTAAGAGTCCCACGGGTAGTAAATATATGAGACTGGATTCAACCTTCATCAATTTAGACCCAGTGCTCTAACTACTGATTGTGACACTTATAAATATATAAAGTAATTCTGGGGGGGAGGGAAACATGATGTAGAGATAGCAAGGAGGGGGAGAGAAGGGAAAGTCTCACAGAACAGGTGCCACTAAATCTGAGTTTTGGCAGAAACTATAGATTCTAAGAAGCAAAGACAAGGAATAGAATATGTTCAAGGCATGTGGGACAGCCTGAGCAAAGATGTGGAATTAAGATAAGAAATACTTTAGAGAAACAGTAAGAAAGCCAATTCAGACAGATTAGAGAGTGCACAGATGGACAGATGGGAGTAAGGTATAATGTGTCTAGAAAAATCAATCGGAATCAGACTGCAAAGGTCTCTAAATGGCAAACAGAGAAATTTGTATTTAATTCTAGAGACAATAGGGAGTCATTGGAGGTTATTGAGCAGAGGGCTATACATGATCAGATTCCTTTCATTAAACTCTGAATTAAGGGGAGAAGGAAAGAAAGGAAGGGAAGGAAGGAAGGAAGGAAGAAAAGGAGGGAGGGAGGGAGGGAAGGAGGGAAGAAGGGAGGAAGGAAGGAAGGAAGGAAGGAAGGAAGGAAGGAAGGAAGGAAGGAAGGAAGGAAGGAAGGAAGGAAGGAAAGAAGGAAGGAAGAAAGGAAGGAAGGAAAGAAAAGGAGGGAGGGAGGGAGGGAAAGAGGAAGGAAGGAAGGAGATATTGCGTCTCCAGTGTCCAGCACAGGACCCTGAGTCCAGCATTATTGAACAAGTGTTGAATTACAAGTCTAATGTTGCTGTTAGTATTCAGTATGAACATATTAGACTGTTTTCCCAGGGCTCTGAACTTAATCATATTTGGTTTTCTTTTCAGGTGGATGTCCTCTCCTCCCCCAAACACCATCCTTCACCTCAAGGTTCTAGAGTGAGAAATAAAGGAAGATGAAAAAGAGGTCTCTGATTCTGTTGTATTCATTTAGCCAAGAGACTGTGCTTCCCTCAGGAAATATCAAAGCTCACTGCCAAAGGACTAGCTCAAGCCTTTCTTCCACACCCAAAAAAAGGGGAAATTCAGCATTGAACCAGGAATGGAATATATGCTTATAGAGATAATAGACCAGTTCAGAGATCATGGAACCCCAGAATGTAAAAGGAGAATATGAGTTATGAAATATCTAGAATAGAAAGGACCTGAGGACACAGAATGTCAGAGTTGGAAGGGTCCTTAGAACAAGATAACCAGCCAGAGCTGGTAAGGGGCATAGAACAGGGAATGTCAAGGTAGAAGGGACGTAAAACTGGGGATGTCAGAGCTGGGAGAGTCCCTAGAACAGAGGATGTCAGAGCTGGGATGGGGTTTAGGACAGGGGATGTCAGGGCTAGGAAGAGCCTTAGAAATGGTGAGAAGGAATAAGGGAGAGGGGGCCTTGAAAACCATCTATAAAGGGTTCACAGCACTCCCAGAGCAGGATATAGGAACAGGGCTCAAGGCCCTCTCCCATCCCAGCATGTCCTTCTTCTCTTTGTCACTAAAGCCTGCTGCATGTTGGGAGCTGCTTGGATTTTGACAGACTATAGATCACCCTGGACCAGCCAGAGGACAAGTGATGAATCTGACTCCAACTCTGGGCCTTAATGATGTTCTAAGTGTGTGAGCCTCGCCCTCAGTGGGGCTGGGCTGCCTGCTCATTCTCTTCTGAATAATAAATGCTTCAGCCTCTCCCCAGCACAGGGCCCTTCCTGGCTCCACAGGGCTGTTAATGCTGTCTTTTCACTCCTCTGCAGGCAGTTTATGAGGTCGCAGACCTCCTTACCTGTTAAATGAATAATGAGCCCGCACCAGCCTGGCTTTGGTCGGGTTTAAGTTAATGACAACAGCCTAACTCCAGATTCTTGGGAGGTGACCCTTCCCCTTCCCCCAGATCCTAATCACAGGATGGTAGAATGTTTCAGCCAGTGGGGTCCTTAGGGCCCTGTCCTGCAGACGTACCATTGCCCCTTCCCTAGTTGTGTACAGTCCCGCCATTTTACTGACCCCAGTGGGAAAGCCCTGAGCAAAAATTGGGGAATCCCAAGATTAAGCCCATAAGCTATTCTTTTAAAAGCTTAGCAAGCCTTCCAATTGGACCCCGAACGGACCACACGTAAGAAATTAAATAAACAGCATTTGTCAAAGCCTTTGTGGGCTTCCAGCTGTATTTATTTATACGTCAGCCCCCATTATTTATGGGTCCTCACGCTCTATATAAAAAGCTTTGCCGTGGAGAGGCAGTGGAGAGGAAGCTAAGTGTTTTAATACCCAGGCTAACACTTCAGTTTTGTCTTTTAAGAGATCAAAAGGAAGGGTGTCTGCTATGCTTCCTAACCCACCCCCACCAAGTGCATCTTACTGCAGCTGGGCTGAGGTCATTGGCAGTGACCAGTTGTTGGGGCTCCTCAAGAAGAGGAGGTGGACCAGTGATCTCTGAGACTCAGGTGCTTGACCTTTAGGCCACAGGTCGGTCCACAGGCAGCATGTATCTCTTCAGTGCTTAGGTGGCAGAGTAGACAGAGCTTTATTTGGTACTCGGAAGTTCCAATCCTGCCTCAGACGTTTACTTAACCATGTGATGGATAAGTCACTTCCACTCTCTCAATATCAGTTTCCTCTCCTATAAAATAATAATAAAATAATATAAACATAATAATATTATTAATAATAATAATATAAGAATCTACCTCACAGGGCTGGTGTAAGAGTCAAATGAAATCAGAGATGTAATTCAATTTGTCAACTTTAAAGTTACATTTAAATGCCAGATATATCCCCACCTGCTAGGACTCTTTCCTGGGTACTAGGGTACAACTATAATAATAAATGAGTTATTGCCCTTAAGGATCTAACATCTTCCCGTGATATGGAGATGGGAAACAAAAGGGCACAAATAAGTAAATACAGAATATATACAGGGTGATCAATCAAAAACTATTAAGCATTCACTATATGACAGGCATTGGAGATACAAGGATAATAACAAATGTTTTGTCCTTGATGAGAATATGTTTTCTCACAGGAAATACATATACATATGAGTAAATAATATTGAATATACAAAATTAATACAAGGTAATGTGGGAGATGAGAGGACAGGAGGGGAGGCACTGATAGGTAAATATATCAAGAAATATCTAATATTTTATATATCACATATACATATATCATATATACTATATAAGTAGCTATGCATAAGTGTGTATATATCTATTATACATATGTATACATACTAATTATATATACTATATACTATATATGTTATATACTATAGTAATGTACTAATTATATATACTATATATTATAAACTATAGTAATATACTAATTATACATTTATATATATACTAATTGATAGGTACACCAAGAAAGGGTTGATTGACATACTATATATCAGATAGATTATAGATATTACAAATATACACACACACAGATACATATATCCTTATACTATTTGTACTTGTACATATATACAACTATATATATTCTATATGTGTGTGTAGGTAGGGAAATAGAGAGGTGCTATTCATCCTTTGTTTTCAGACAGCATCCAAGGTGATGTCTTGATTTGTGCGTGAATTAGATTGAAATAGACAGAGTTGCACAAAGTCATAAACCTCAGTCTCCTTTTCAGACTCATCCAAGTTCAGTGGACTGGTGATGGCCTGGGATCCAGTCAATGACCTTGGCGTCTTCCACATGGGACCAGCTCTAAGTATTCTACAGAGCCTGCTTCAGCTGCTTTCTTGGTCAGCGGAACAAACGCACTCATCTGCCCATTCCAATAAGGGCAGCCTTCACGTCCTTGAGGTAGACATTCTCCTGTCACACCAATAGGTTTGAGACCCCCTCAATTACCCTCAATCTGGCTTAGTCCATCTGCCAAGAAGGTTCTACCAGGACATGACTGTGTTGTACATGCTACAGCCTCCTGAAGTTACATGTTAGAGTTGAATGAATAAGGTGATCACCAAAAGTACATTAATAATCCTGAAAGGGTTCAGCAAGCCCTCACACTAGAGGTGTGCACGCTCTCTCTCTCTCTCTCTCTCTCTCTCTCTCTCTCTCTCTCTCTCTGTCTTTTTCTGTCTCAGTCTCTCTCTGTCTCTGTCTCACTCTGTGTGTACATACACACACACACACACACATATGTATTTTGTGGGTATGAACAGTTCAATATCTCAAGAAAGACCTGGTATACTATATATCATTATACATAAACCTGTATGTATGATGCTACATATATATCACCTATATATACATAAACTATATATATATATATATATATATATATATAACAATGTGATTTTAAATAAAAACATCTGTGTGAACCTGGGCAAGTCACTAAATCTCAATTGCCTTGCAAAAAAATTAAAAAACAAAACAAAACATTATTTTGACTTCTGGGTTCTCCTTGCATGAGAGTATAGAAAATCTAATACTAATATCAATGTATAACAAAAAATATAGGGGATGGCATTGACCTCAACTTTGAAGGAGTTGGGGATTCTAGAGGATAAAGATAATGATGTGTTTCTGGTCTAGATCACAGCCTGCGCAAAGGCGTGAAGACTGGAGAGGAGATGTGTGTTTTGAAGAATACAAAGAGGTCAGTTGGCTGAGTATGTGAAGGGCAATGGTATGAAATGAGCCTGGAATGATGGGTTAGAGGCAGACCCTGAAGGGCTTTAGAGGTAAAAAAAAAGAAGAGTTGGAATGTCTGGGGATTTGAGGGGTTGGGGAGAGAGAGAAGAGATCATCAATAAGGGTCAGGAACGTTTTCTGCAGAATGTGGCATCTGAGCTGGAAATTTGAGGGCTCCAAGGGTCAGAAAGGAGTTGAGAGATTGTTTCAAGAACATCCGGCTCTGGGTAACGTCAGACTGGTCAAGGACTCAGAGGGACGCTGCCATTTGTTGAACTGTCTAGCTTTGCCCTCAGCATGATAATAGGTCATGGTCACTCAATGCTGAACACATCTGTAGAACTAAAAAACATCAGACCTTTAGGGTGACTAAGGCAGAACTATGCCTGGATCACCCTCATTGTAGTAGAACGACCTATAGTGCAGGCTAGTGGGAAAGTGTCCAGTTTAGAATTGAAGAATGTAGATATGAGTCCTTGCTTTGTCCTTTCCTGTATGACTTCAAGAAAATCACTTTACCTCCCTAGGCTCAGTTTCCTCATTTTAAAGTTGGCTAAATGGTGTCTGAGATCTTTTTCCATTTTAAATGTATAATCCTGGAAACAGAAAATAATAAAAAATATAATAATATAAAATACTATATAACAATACAGAAATAATATCATATTGAAGAAATAATAATATAATAATGTAATAATAAACACATCCATGGAATCTTGATATACTCTCTATTTATTGGTGGATGAAATCCTTTTCCCCCCCTTTCTCCTTCTTCTCTTTTGTAGAAAGGCACCTTGAATGCTTCTCTGGAGACCATTATTTCTCAGCAAGTCAAAATGAGGTATCTTTATTATATTTTTATTTTTGCAAGGCATTTGGGGTTAATTGACTTGCCCAGGGTCACACAGCTGTGTTTTTATTTAAAACCATAAATTGCATCTTTTTAACTTACTTTTTATAACACCACATGATTTAATATTAATAATAGCTCACATTTCCAGACTTTTAATATTTGCCAAGTCAGAAAATACTTTCATGTATGCTATCTCATTTGATCTCCATGGCAGTCCTGTGAGGTAATTGCTATTATTATCCCATTTTGTAGATGAGAAAACTGAGACTCAATAAAGATTTACTGACTTGCCTAGAATCTTCTAGCAAAGAAATATCTGAGACACGTTGGTCAATCTTCCTGATTCAAAGCCTAAACCTGTATCCACTGTTGTCCCTTTAATGGCAGTTCCTGAGAGTTTTGTGAAACATTGCAAAAGAGCTCTGGATTTGTATGCAATCTTGGTCAAATCATTAATCATCCCGAGCCTCATTTTTTTTCCCTCTCTAAAATAACAAGATTTTAATTTGCTTATGTAAGGAACTAATAGTACTGGGGGATCCACTCTGACACTAGATCTTGGATCTACTTCAATCTTTCCACTTTATATATCATAGGATCACATCTATATTAGTAAGGATGATATGAGATGACCTTAGGGATCTTTTTTAGCTCAATCAGAATCTACTTTTTTCTAACCTCTTCATCTTCCACTTTGTTTTTTACCTTTTATGTGTATTCTAGACCCCTTTGGCAATCTGGCAAGCCTATGCATCTCTTCATGAAGTTATATTTTTACCTGTTAACACAAAATAGTTAGGGTTACAAAGAAAACCAATAAATAATAAATAAATAATAATAAACAACAAATAACCAATGAATACCAAAATGATAAATAAATAAAACAATACTAAATAAATGTACCAACAAATAAATTAATAAAATAAATTAAAAACCTACTGGGACACTACTAACCTGACCCTTTCCAAATTTTTGCATCCCAATGTACTATTTTTTTTCTCATCCAGAGAATTCTTGGTGGATGAGATGTTTTTTTCTTCCTCTTCCTTCCCTTTTCTGGAGATCATTATTTGACTACATTTTTTTCTCACCAACTTGTTCCTTAGATTCCCTAAACCCAGAACTCTTAAGCGTGAGTGCTTGGATTCTCTCTGACTATAACAGGAGCTGCTTGGTGAGCCCTTGAGGAAAAGTTTTGAAAAAATGAAGCTAGAAGTGGTCAGCTGCTTGGCCAGACTAATTTCTTATCAATCACCTCTGGTTTGCTTACAGGTACTTGAACTTGACATTCCACTTACACCTTGCCTGAAATGTTCTCCCTTCTCATCATTGCTTCCTAGAATCCTTAACTCCCTCCCAAGCTTAGAATAGGTCCCATCTCCTACAATGAAGCCTCCCTGATCCCCACAATTGGTGTTATCTTCCTCCTGTCCTCCACTCACATTGTACTGATTTATCTATGTACATAGGACCTTAGAGTTATAGATTTGCTATTACAAAGGACTATCCAAGATCATCTTGTCCAGCCACCTGAATTTGATAACAAAATGAATCCCTGAAAGATTAAGTGAGGGAAGCTAGATAGCACAGTGGATGGAGAGCTGGATCTGGAGTCAGGAAAACTGGATTCAAATGTAATCTCAGACACTTATTAGCTGTGTGATCTTAAGCAAGTCACTTACCCCTGTTTGACTCAGTTACTCCATCTATAAAATGAGCTGGAGAAGGAAATAGCAAACAATTCCAGTATCTCTGTCAAGAAAACCCCAGAGAGTTGGACATGAGTAAAAAATGGTTTACCAACAATTTCCTAACTCCAGGCCAGGCACTCTGTCCATTGAATGCCCCAATTTAGTAGATATTTAACAAATATTCATTTAGGAGCTGAGATGGATTGGATCAAATGGGAAACTGATTTGTCTAGTCCTGTCCATTTTTAAACCTCCCTGATAGAGGTGTATGTCTTAAAAGGAAAACAAACTGTATTAGAGGAGGATTGGGGGAGAGAATAAGGGGCAGGATGGGAGGGGTGAGCTTTGATGTCCATACCATAAGTCTGAGAGACCAGAAAGCCACTGAGTGTCTCTCTGCATCTCTGGAGTAATGGCTACTGTCTGGCCAGAGGCAATCAATATGTTTATGCCCTTCCCACACTGATGGGAGATCATAAAGGGAACAACTCTCGGAGGATGAAAAGTGATGTCTACAATCCTTTCCCAGGGAGCGGGGGGCGGGGGGGGAGCTTCTATTCAGAGAAAATAAAAATTATCTCTACCCTTGGAGAATCTATATGGGATTAGGGGTGTGGGGAGTGTCTGGGATTGACATAATGGCTCCCCATTGACAACACAGGGTGTCATACATAGTAGGTACCTTTAAAGTCTGCTTGTTGGGTTGAATTAAATCGAGCTAACACCTCAGAGGAGTCCTGAAGGCACAGCTGGCATCCTGACAGCTACTTTGGGGGGAAAGAAAGAAGACGAAGAGAAAGATGACATCTGTGAGTTATTTGGGTTAGAAATGAGTAAGTGCTGGCTGGGTGCTGTGGACTGAGGGGGAAGAGGAAGGGGGAACTGGGGCCATTGTTTTCCACCAGCCTTGGCAACATCCGAGCTCCCTCCATGCAAACATGTGGAGGCCTCCGGTCAGATCCAAACAGTCATTGGTGCGCAGACTGGAAAATATGTCCCTGCCTCGCTGCCTTGGAGGCAGGGGCTGGATGGCACTGTCTCCCTTGGTGATCTGAGGAAGAGGGGGCTAAGGGGCCCCTGCCGTTCAGCACATGCCCCATAAATAGGCTCCATTCTCACAAGTCCCTAATTAGGTATTTACTTGACAGACCAATTACATCCCTGAAAGAGTGGTTACAGGCCATTGGGTAATTAGTGACATTTTAAAAATGCATTCCCCACCACACTAAACTGTGTTTACACAATGTTCAGGGACTGGCTTCAAACCACAAAGGCAAATGGAATTCAGGAAAGACAGCAAGACCTGCCCAGGGAACAGTGCAGCCTTGCTTCAATACCCAGGCTTTTGGATGGGCTTTGGAGCTCTTGGGTCAATCGGGTTTCATAGAAGCATACAAAGCTGGAGCACAAAGGATGCCAGGAGATAGTCTAGACCAGCTCTCTTAATTTGCAAATAAGGAAACTGAGGCCCAAATAAATCAGAGGATGGAAGAATCAGAAGATTATAGATCCTTCTCAATGTCGCTGCCTTTTCTCTTGATTATCTCTCATTTACCCATTGTGTCTCTTGTTTGTAGGCAGTCATGTATATCTTGTCTCTCTCATTAGAATGTGAGCTAATTATCCCTTTTTGTAGTAGCAAGGAACAGGAAACGGAGTGGATGTTCATCAGTCGGAGAATGGGTAAATAAGTCATAGTATATGAATGCTATGGAATATTATTGTTCTATAAAACGACCTGCAGGATGATTTGAGAGAATCCTGGAGAGACTTAGAGAACATTATACACAGCAACAAGATTATATGATCTTCAATTCTGATGATTGTGGCTCTTTTCAGTAATGAGGTGATTCAAGCCAGTTCCAATGGTTTTGTGATGAAGAGAGCCATCTGAACCCAGAGAGGACTGTGGGAACTGAGCATGGATCACAACATGGTATTTTCGCTTCTTTTGTTATTGTTTGCCTGCTTTTTGTTTTCTTTCTCATTTTTTTTCTTTTTGATCTCATTTTTCTTTTGTAGCATGATAAATGTGGAAATACATATAAAAGAATTGCATATATTTAATATATATTGGATTACTTGCCATCTAGGGGAGGGAGTGAGGAGAAGGGATGGAGAAAAAAATATTACTCAAGGTTTTGCAAGGATGAATATTGAAAACTATGTATGTGTTTTAAAAATAAAAAGCTTTATTTATATAAAAAAAAGAAAAATGGAAAAATCAAAAAGGAATGTGAACTTTTTGAAAATGTGACTAATATGAAATATGTTTTATGTGAATGCACATAGATTACTACATCAAATATATAATGCATATATAATCTATATTTTGCTATTTGGGAAGGAGTGAGAGAAGGAAAAAAATTTGGAACTAAAAATTCTAAAGATTTTTTTTTAATTTTACATGTAATTAAAAAATAAAATAGTATTAAAAATATTTTTTTTAATTAAGAAAGAAAATATTCTTGTTGAGTCATTGCAGTTCTATCCACTTTGGCAGAGATACTGGAGTAGATTGCCATTTCCTTCTTCAGCACATTTTACAGATAAGGAAACTGAGACAAACAGGGCTGAATGACTTGGTTGCATGTCTAGTACATGACTGAGGCTAGATTTAAACTCATGAAGATGAGTTTTCTTGATTCCAAGTCTAGTATTCTATGGACTACCCCATCTAGCTCCCCTTTCTCAAAGGTAAGGAAGAGAGGAGGAGGAGGAGGAGGAGGAGGAGGAGGAGGAGGAGGAGGAGGAGGAGGAGGAGGAGGAGGAGGAGGAGAAGGAGGAGGAGGAGGAGAAGGAGGAGGAGGAGGAGAAGAAGGGGAGGAAAGAAGGAAGTATGAATGAATGAAATAGAACACAGCTCTTGGAATTATGAAGAACTGAGTTACAATTTTGTCCGCATGTGTGCATTTTCATTGGTCCTCAAGTGGTTAGGGATCACATGTGTAATTTTATTGAAATCAGGAAATCTCAGATGAGGATACTCTTTCTAAGAATTCTGATAGCCATACTCTTAGCAACTTAGAGACTGAGAAAGATACTTAAATCATTGAATTTGCTGATACATCCAAATCATAATTTAATTGATCTATGATTGTGCCATAAGCCATACTAGTGTAACTGTGAACAAATCATTTAACAATTTCTCTGTGCTTCAGTTTATTTAAGTTTACAAAGGGAATAACAGTAGTTTCTTCTATGTTTGTTGTGCTGATCAAATGAGAACAGGTTTCTAAAGTTCTTTAAAATTTTTAGAGATAAGAATAGGGCTGCATGTGAATTTCATTGAAATTGGGAACTCTCAGATGAAGAAACTCCTTTATTGATGTTGGTAGCCACGTTGCCTAGAGCACTGGGGGATAAAGTGACTTGATGCAAATATTAAAGCCATAAATAAATGTGGGAAACATTATTGAAAAGATGATCCCCCAAACTGGAAGAAACAAATAATGTATGATCAATATATGCTAAAGTTATCAATATAGATGCAATAATCAAATGAAGTCTACATTTTCCTGGAGAAAGTATCGATACATTTAGGTCCTATTGCTTTTTTACATGAAGCCTCTTCCACTGTACATTAGCCACTGGGATCTAAGCAAATCTTGCTGATTCCAATCCCCTCACCTTTGCTCATTTGAGTACCCTCTGAGGGCAAGTCACAAATTTGTGTGTGTTTTCATCTCTATAAAGAGCTAAAAAAAAAAAAAAGGATATCTAGCACATAATAGGTGATTAGTAGAAGCTTATTGATTGACTGGACAGAAGATGTCATACGTGGAAGGGCTCTTACAATAGAGGATGTCACGGCTGGGAGAGGCCTTCCTTAGAAAATATCAGTCTTGAAAGGGATTTCAAAACAGGGAATGTCAGAAGTGGGAAGGGGTTTCAGAGATCATCTAGTCTAAAATAGGGTCATGTAACTGAATGTGAGGGTCGTGAAATTACGATTTATAATCAGCAAATATTTAATTTGTACACCAATTTTTTATGTCTATATGCCCAGGATCTCTTAAAAATTTCTTGGGCAAAAAAGAGTGGCAAGTTTTAAAAGTTAAAGAAGGCCTAATCTATATCAATCCTTTTCCTTTACAGATGAAGGTCATTGAGACTTTGCTCAAGGTCACACAGATCATGAGCATCAGAAATAGGTTTTGAACTTGTGGCCTCCAGCCCCAGTGCTCTTTACACTCTTCTGTATGGATTTCCAGTCTGACCATTCAGTCCAGTATACATATTTTTTGTTGTAATAATTCTTTGCTTTTATTCCATCTCCCTTTTCCCAATTGAGCTCTCCCTCTCTACCATCGTTTATAATAAGAATTTTTAAAAACCAAGTTAATTAAAACCAGCCTAACCAGTGCCAGAATTTAACATTAACTGACATGATCCATACCCCTGATCTCTCGTTTCTCCAAAGAATGGAGGGAGGCACCTTCTCATATCTATTCTGTGCTAATCAACTCCTTTTAAAAAATATATATTTTGAAAAAAAATTTATAGCTTCTTGTGATTTCCTTTCTCCTCGCTCCAAAGATCCTTCCCTTGTTACAAAGTATTAAAATTAATCATAACAAATGAGAGACATCAGCTATGTCTGACAACATATTCCTCATTAAGCACCCATAAGTCACCACAGCTAGGAGGAAAGATGAGAATCATAATTCACCATCAGTCCTCAAAAGTTTCAGTTGGTCACTACATCATTCAGCATTCTGAAATCTTTAAGTATTATTTTCCTTTGCATCATTATGATCATCCTGTAAATTGATTTCCCTCTGCCTCAGTCTATATAAGTCTTCCAGACTTAAGTCTACATAAGATTCTCTGAACTTTTCATGTCTGTTATTTGTTGATAATTTGTTCATCCAATAAGAATCCACTTTTCCTCTAGGTCTTTGTTGTTACAGAAATTGGGACCAAAAACATTTTTATACATATGAGACCTTATTCTCTGTCTTTGACCTGCTTGGAATAAATGTTTAATAGTGTCACAGGGTCAAGGGTATGGCACTTTTCTAGTGGGCAGCCAAGAGGTACAGGGAATAGTGTTCTGGGCCTGAAATCAGAAATATTCATCTTCCTCAGTTCAAATCTGTCTCAGACGCTTACTAACTGTGTGAACTTAGGCACATCACTTTACCCTCTTTGCCTCAGTTTCCTCATCTGTAAAATGATCTGGAGAAAGAAGTGGCAAACCATTCCAGTGTATTGTTCAGGAAAAACTGAAATGGGATCATGATGAGTCAGATATCTCTAAACAACAAATTTTCTAGCATAACTAGAAATTTTATAGATTTTACATTTTACAGATGAGGAAACTGAGGTATTGAGGGAAAATAGACTTTGTCTAAAGTCTAACAGATAACAAGTAACAAATTAAAGTCCCTCCCTACTGGGAAAAATCTTTCCATTTATCCAAATTTTGCCTATCCTTTAAGGCTCTGCTCATATCCGCTCTGCCCCTGAAGTCCCCCTTGCCCTTCCCAGATAGAAACCACTTTTTAACTTGTGTGTGACATTCATTTGTCTCACTATATACTGTCTGGATCTCCAGTTCTTTATGTACATTTCTTATCTCTCCTGGCTAGATTACATGTGCTCACAGAGCCTCATCTAGCACCTTGTACCTACATAGCCCAATAAATGTTTAGAGGTGATGCTGATGAAACAGCCAGTCCATTATCCGCCCGGAGTCCATGGCATCCACTTCGGGAAGCCACCCAGGCTGACTGCCGCTAGGGCTGCTAAAAGTCACCAGCATCTTCCCATGCTGTACCAATTATGCGACTGACTCCCTAGCTCGGAGCTTCAAAGAGAGAAAAGTGGAGGAGAGTTTAAAAAGGACAATAAACCCAGTGCATGGCAGTATGTTAGCCTATAAATTTTTATGGGCACTTACAGAGTGACCAGCATAAGGACAGCCTTCCTTTAAAGCCAGACCAATGAAGCTTATTTTTTTTTAAAACAGCCTCCCACACCACCTGTGAGAATGGAACCGAGTAGAATATTAGACTCCAAGTTTCAATCTGTTTGTGCATGAACAGGAATGTCCAGATATTTCCAATCCAGTAAACAGTTATCAAGCACTTACTTTTTGCCAGACATGTACTGGAGACAAGGCAGAAATAAAACGGTCCCATAGAATTAGATGATGGTGAGATAACAAAAGAGTTCCTAAGGAGATGACCCATATACTGAGATCTGACAGAGGCTAACTGATGAGGGGGAGGAGAAAATAAAGGGAATGGCAAATGGAGACTGCAGAATATAAATTGACCAAGCTGCTGAAGAATAGCCTAGATTTGGAGTCAGGAAGATGTAAATTTAAATCTTGCCTTGGACACTTACTAGCTGGTTGACAAGTCAACATCTCTGAACTTTATTTATCTGTAAAGATGTAATGGTTGTACTTGATAAGCTCTGACTAAGAATAAATTCATGGCCTTGAAAGTAAATGTCCATTGTGTGTCCAAGAAGGAGAAGACTGCTCCTGTCTCATGGGAAGATGAAGTCTAATGAAAGTGTTTTTGATGTATTTTGAACACCCAATTCAGTAAGGGAATAGATGAGCTAGACAGCAGCAGGGATGAGTGTATCAGGATGGCAAAGAGCCTCCTTTTCCTATGGAGCTTCAGGTGTTTATCCTGAGGAAGCTTAAATACTTTGACCATATAATGAGAAGACAAGAATTGGGAAAAAAAATTGTTGGAAAAGATTGAAGACAAAAGGAAAATGAGATGGCAGACGATAAGATGGATAGTGTCATAGAATCAATGAACATGGACTTGAACAGACTTCAGGAGATGGTGGAGGATGGAAGGGTCTGGCAAGTTGTGATCCAGTGGAGAGTTGGACATGACTGAACAAGAACAAACCGTGAAGAAGGGAAGATGTACGAAGCTATGATAGATCTTGTCATATATTGCTGTATGAATGAGAAGCTATACTTGTTTCTGTTTGATCCCAGAGGAAACGTCGAGAAGCATTGACTTACACTCAGGTTAAAAAAAAAAAAAAGCCCACTTCCCCAATTCAGAATAGTAGGTAGTTAGGCAGTAGTTTGTCTGTATCTGTGTTTTTAATCATGTGAATAGTCAATAGGAGTCAACATGTGAAATAGCAATTGATTAATCAGCAATCATTTAGAACTGTGCTAGAACTGTGGGACCATGGCACCATATTCTAGAACCATGCTAGATATTGAAGAGGAAGGCAAAACTAAATTAAATCCTGCCTTCAAGGACTTTCTGTTCTAACACAGGATTCTATATTCAATCTAAGTCAATCCAATGAGCATATTATTACGTATTACACATTGTGTGAATACAAAGATTGAACTGAAGACAGTCCTTTTTCTGAAAGAATTAAAAACTCTCTAGGGAGACAATATGTACAATATAAATATAGTGAAATGATTTGGAGGGAATTATTAGGTATAATGTATATGCATAATATATATTATATAGATAGCCCCAGAAGAATATGTATAATGATTATACAAAATGATTTAGAGGGGAAACAACAAGGGGAGTCAAAAAGACTTCAATCTCACTCAATGTTGAAGAAAATCGGGAATTCTAGGAAGTAGCGGCAAGGTGGGAAAGTATTCCAGATATGGGGACAGCCAGTTGGCTTATATTAAGATAGGCCCAGGGTGCAAGAATAAGAAATATTTAATATTATATATGGAGCATATAGGGCACACCAGGTCAAAGCCTTATCGCACCTGATGTTTGGATTATTGCAATTACACTTTGGTGAATAGGTCTGCCACAAATCTCTGCCCACTTCAGTCCATCTTCTCTCAGCAGCCAAAATGAATTTTTGAAGCATGTCATCGCCCTACTCAACAAATTCCAGTGGCTCCCCATCACTCCCAGGATCAAATAAACTCTGTCTGGCATTCAAAGCCTTTTATAAATTGTCAGTCTCATATTTCCAATCTTCTTATACCTTATTAACTCCCATGTACCCCAATGTTCTCTTGGATCCACTTTGGCTTTTTTCTAGTAACAGCTAAAATCCTATGTTCTTCCAGAAGTTCTTTCCAATACCACTTAATTCCAGTGCCTTCCCTATGTTAATTATTTCCTATTTATTCTATCTATAGCTTATTTTCCTGTATTTGTATGCACACTGCCTTTCCCACTACATTATAAGCTCCTTTTATTATCCCCAGAGCTTAGCACAGAGTTTGGCAAAGAGTAAACACTTATTAAATGTTCATTCATTGAGTCCTACCAAATTAGAAGATTCTTGTTTGTTTGTTTGTTTGTTTTCCATATTTTTCAAGTACACAATAGTTACTGAACAACAATGTATAAGACTTTAAGGTTTATAAATTGTATTACTTCCAACAAGCCTTGGAAACATGTTGGGCACTACTTTACACTTGTGAGAATTAAGTTCAAAGAAGGAAAGTGACTTATCTACAGTCACACAGTTAATCAGTGTCAGAGGGATAATCCAAAACCACTTCTTCTGTTTCAAAAGCCTTGTAATTTCTCTCCATGTAATTTCTCAAAGCCTTGGATTTAATTTAGATTTTTTTTTGTATCTTTTAGAGCATGAGTAATTCCCAGCACAAAGTTTGTGTATAATAAATAAGAAGTTAATGTAATTAAATTGTTTAATCAGGACTTCATGAATTGGCAAGAATTGGCTTGGACAGTGAAAGCCAGTTTCTGTGTGATAGATTGTTAAGTAGTAATTGCTTTGGAATGTTAAGTAGTAATTAATTATAGTACAGTGGAAAGAAGGAGGGATTTATAGTCAGAAGTCCCGGGTTAGAATTTGAGATCTGTTTCCTAGCTATGAAAATTTGGAAAAGATACCAAACCTCTCTGAGTTTAATGAAGGAATTGAAATGGAAGATTTCAAAGGTCTCTCTGCCCACTTTAAACTCTTATCCATAGGATCTGATGGCCCCTTAAATACCACTAGGGAGCCTGGTTCAGGTTTGATATGTGGCAATGGAAAATGGGCCCAGAAAGTTGGATGTTGACCATTAAACAAAGTTTACATTTTTCCAATAAATTTTGGGATTAGAGACTTATGTGCAAGCAAAAAACCTTGTTTTGAAAGAAAAGGGAACCCTGAAAGTACATAGGACTGATCTCCTTGGTCCAAGTGACATTTTTTTTCAGTGAAATCAGAAAGAATGACCAAGTGAAATGAGTCGTCACCCCCGAATGGACATTTGAAATCTAGGATCAGTAGTTGCAGATGGTAGGTCCATCCCTGGGCAACTAGAGCCAAGTCATGTCACATTTATGATTCTCAGTTTGCTGTTCTGTATTCCTCCCTCCTCTGACATCCTTTATTCTAAGATCCCTCCCAACCCTGACATTCCCTGTTCTAAGATCCCTCCCAGTCCTGACATTCCCTGTTCTAAGACACTTCCCAACCCTGACATTCCCTGTTCTAAGGCACTTCCCAACCCCGACATTCCCCATTCTAAGGCACTTCCCAGCTCTGACGATCCCTGTTCTTAGGTCTTCCCCAGCCCTGTGCTTATAAATAGATGACCAACTCCTTACCTTGAGCAATCCCTGGAGAGCCCCAGAAGAAGCAAGAAGAATGGACAGGACCACATCCAGAACCTTAGGAGCCAGCCAAAAAAATACATCACGCTCTCTGCATGTCAATCAATAAATCTATCGATCTGTAGATGTTCTTCCCTCCTGCTTGGTAGTGGGATTTGGCTGCATCCAGTATTCCTTCCACAACTGGCAGTAATTACTGGCAAGATAATTACCCGTAAAACTCAATTCCCTCAAATACCTCGTCTGCTCAGCAAGTAGAGCTGCTTTTGCAGGCATCCCCTCCCAGCCACCTCCCCCCAGCCAGGCCCTTGCCCTCAGAGCTAAGCAAACAGGGAGGTCCCTGCCAATAATACTACACAAGGGAAAATTGGGTTGTTGTATTGAATGTGCCAATGTCTTAAATTGTTTTGTGTATTTTGTCTCTCTGAATTAAAAAGACGTTGAAGGAACATTACTTAGGAAAAAACCTTTGGTCACAGTTGGGAGATTTTTTTTTAAAAGAAAAGGAGCTTGGACTTTATTTCATTTTTGAAATGGCCTATAAATTTTGAGCCTGACTTTGCCATCTCTGAAGGGTATCTGAAGGATATCCCCCTAATTCAGCCAGACAAGAACTATTTATCAAGTGCTTACTATGTGCCAGGCCCTGGGCTGAGTGTGAGGGATGCAAAGGAAGGCAAAAACCCTCTGGAGGGACAGACACAACATGAAAAAACCAAGTCCATGCAAGATATATAGTGTGAGAGATGGTTATCTCAGAGCAAAGATGTCACACTCTCAGTTACTCTCACCTGAACCTTTGTCACATTTAATTACGATGTGCAGTGTAGCCGATAGGAGAGTGGGTATAAATAGAGCACCCAGTTTAGTGTCAGGAAAATCTGAGTTCAAATCCAGCCTCAGGTATTTACTAGTTGTGTGATTCTGAGCAAATCCCTTCTCCCGTTTGCCTCAGTATCCTTATCTTGAAAATGATCTGGAGAAGAAAATAGAAAATTTCTATAGTATCACTGCCAAACAAGCCTCTTATAGGGTCACAGAGAGTTGGACTCTATCAAAATAACTGATAATGAACTGATGATAATGAGATCATTATACATGTCAATGAGAAAATTATACGATGATCAATTCTGATGGACGTGGTTCTTTTCAGCAGTGGGGTGATTCAGACCATTTTCAATGGTCTTGTAAGGGAGAGAGCCATCAGCAACCAGAGAGAGGGCTGTGGGAACTGAATGGGGTTCACAACATAGCATTTTCAGTATTTTTGTTGTTTGCTTGCATTTTATTTTCTTTCTCCTTTTTTCCTTTGACTTTTGATTCTGATTTGCCTTTTCTTGTGCAGCAAAATAATTGTATAAATATGTGTGCATATATTGAATTTAACATATATTGGATTACTTGCCATCTGGGGAGAAAAACTAGAACACAAGGTTTTGCAAGGGTTAATGTTGAAAAATTATACATGCATATGTTTTAAAAATAAAAAGCTTTAATTAAAAATATTTTTTTAAAAAAAAAGAACTGATCAGAACAAGAAGATAGTAGAAGGATAAGTTATTCACTGATTTCATTGTATGATATCTCTGCTGCCAGCTAGATTTATAAAGAGGTTAGATCAAGTTGATTGCTCCTCAGGACCACCTCCTACTTGAGGTTAGTCTCTCCTTTCCTTCCAATGTTTCACAAGGTCTTGTGTCAAAAGAAAAGAAAATAGAAGCAGAAGGGGGCCCCATTTCAAAGACTTGCATAGAAGGCCATGCTCTCATGGGTCAGCCCAATAGGGAAAGCACATCCCCCATGTCCTATCATAGAGACATCTTCATCTTACAGTGAACATGAAGAAAAGGATAACATGGTTGGTTTCACTATTTCATCCCCGACTGACCTACAGTTCTCCCACAGAGATCTAAGGCAGATTTGTGGGGTAGGAATGAGATTAAGGTTAAATGAAGTCCAAGTTCATGTGGCTAGCAAGCATCCAAAGTCAAATTTGAACTCAGGTTTTTCAGACTCCAGATTCAGCATTATTCACCTAATTGCTCCTTGTATCTTTATTCAATTCATTATTTATTAACCTCTTTCTGTATGTTAGGTGGATAGAGAAGGAAATAGAAGAAGCCCTAGAAAGGGATGTTAGGTGATTATACATGCATAGCCTATATCAGATTGTTTGTTGTCTTGGGAGGGAGGAGGGAAGGAAAGGAAGTAGAAAAAAATCTTACAAAAATGAACGTTGAAATGAGCTGATTGTGACCAGTTCCAATAGACTTATGATGGAGAGAGCCATCTATGTCCAGGAAGAGTTCTATGGATACTGAATGTGGATCACAACGTGCTATTTTTCACTTTTTTGTTGTTGTTTGCTTGTTTTTTTTTTTCTTTCTCATTTTTTTTCCTTTTTGATCTGATTTTTCTTGTGCAACACAATAAATGTGAAAATACATATAGAAGAATTACATGTTTAAATCATATTGGATTACTTGCTGTCTAGGTGAGGGGGAAAGTAAGAGGGGAGGGAATAAAATATGAAATACAAAGTTTTACAAGAGTGAATGATGAAAACCATCTTTGTGTGTATTTTAAAAATAAGAAGCTATTATTTAAAAAAATGAATGTTGAAATATACTATCTTTACATGTAATTGGAAAAAAATAAAACACTATTAGATGCTCCCAAAAGGGGAGCAGGATGTTAGCTCTTCAAATTTGCCACAAATTACCAATTATATTCCTAAAGTTTTGTGGGTTTGCTTTAATGAACCCTCAAATAGAAAACCTCAGTTTCCCTCTCTTTCTTCACATATCAAGCTACAGTAAAATTTATCACTTCTTTTCTCTGGGCCATGGCTTTTGAGATTCATTTCAGCTTTCTATCTGCTGTCTAGGAAGCCAAGCATCCAAAGACCTGTGTTCTGATGTGACTTCTATGGACCAAAACTTTCTCCACTGTAAAACGAAAAGGCCGAGTTAAATAGACTCTGAAGTGCTTTCTATTCTTAGAGCTGTGTTCCCATAATCTGAAGGTAGATTGAAATCTAAGAATGTAGATAAAATGGACCCATTACTCAGAGTTTCCCAGAATCCAGGTTGAGGTGGTATGTGATAGTGAAAACCTTAGAAACTTATTTTCACTAGAAACAGATTTTCCATATACTAGTGGTTCTCAAAGTATGGCCTCTAGAATGCTGGGGATCTCTGAAACCCTTTTAGAGAGTCTACAAATTCAAAAATAGTTTTTATTTCCAATCTGGTAAATGTCTATAAATATAATCCAGATAAATAAAAACACTTTGGAGAGATCCTCAATCATTTTTAATAGGATAAAGATACTGAAAACAAAAATTTGAGAACCACTGCGAGGTTAAGAGATGGATAGTCTAGAGAATGGGGAAATATCATCTGGAAGGATTGAGACAAAAGATGAGTTTAAGAAATCTGTCTTTTATTTGCATTGCAAAGATACATTTTCCAATAATCAGCCATGCAAAGGCAACATGTCCCTTGGAAGTAGAACTTCAGGGTTAATGGAGACTGTATTTAGTGCCAAGAGCTTATTGAGGCCATATTTACATAAGGAAAGGTGCTGATCTCTCCTTTTTAACTGTGTTCTCTTTCATCTTTTCTTCTGCCTTTGGGTAGGATCTATTTAATGATCCTAAATGTATACTTCTGCATTGTTGTTAAAATGATTCAGGAAAGTATTATATATTACTAACAATAAATGTTAACTTTATAGATAGCCTTATAAGTAGAGACAGCTTGACATTGTGGATAAAGGTGTAGTTTTAGAATCAGGAAGGCCCGAATCCAAATCCTATCAGAGATGGGCTCTTTTATATACCAATGTAAGGGAGGAGGGGGACTCTACCCCCATTCTCGATTAATCACAGATTGATTTAATCTATCAAAAATAAAACAGGTTTGAATAAATGCTTACTCAAATAGAAGCACTCAGAGAAATTATTAGATAATGCCAAGTGATAGCACTCAGGAAATATCTTGCGATGGATTGAAAGAAGCACGATAGGCTTATAGATAATGCAGAAATTGGAAATTGACACATTCCAACAGCAGGCAATCCCTTGATAGAGGAGGCCCCCCCATCTGATTCCTCCAGGCAACTATATAACTCATGGATGTAAGAGATCAATAAATTGTTATGACAATCTCCAGCTTCAGGAAGCAAAATACGTTCTTAACAGAGAGATTGGATTGTGGTGGCTATGGACTCAACAAAGGCATTAATTTTGGGGGTCTGACAGAGTGGTACAATATAAGAGGAACTTCAGGGGGGTTCTACATATGTAGAAGGTTCTCTCTATAGAGAAAATAAGATCCAGTAATGAAGAATTTTGGAGTATGTCTTTGCAACATATGTCCTATGTCTATGAACCTCATTAACATGTTACTATACATTTTGTCTTACTTCCTTGTATAGAGAAGGCAAAAGTGCTCTTCTGGTTTGGGGAGGGGATGGTAAAATGGGGAAGAATGTTTGATATCAAATGTTCTTATAACTTCTTAGAAAATTCCCTTTACAAATAATAATAATAAAGAAAAAAAGAAAAGAAAAAAAAAAGAGAATTCCCTTTACTAAAAACTAATTGAGACTATTGGCTGATAATATCTAAGGAGGACATTAGTGGGGGCTTATGAGCAACCATACTAAAAACTGCTAGTCAGGGTTGCCGGATTGAACCCTGGGAGTAATATACTTCTTCCCTCTGGAAACCTAGCTCCACAATACTTGAAGGGGTTGGTAACATGACTGCTTAAGGAATACTATAACAGTGAAATCTATAATTCCTCATTGCTTGGTAGAGTACAGGGTAAGACCTGGCTGAACTCTCCCAATATTCCCTTCCAAACAACTTTCATTTCTCAATATCTAATAATCTATTCAACTGCCATTGCATTGTGTTTTGCCTTCTATCTTCTATTAAGAGAGAAATTCTTCATCTCTAGAGGTCTGGAATAATGCAATAGAATACAAAAATATTAGATACTATGTATAAGACACTACTCTATATGCTATGAAGATGCAAAGGGGGGAAAATCATTTTCTGGAAGATCACATTAAATCCTGAATATATGACATGGGTATCCATAAATAAATACTAAGGGATACAAAACAGTTTAAGGAGAAAGAACACTATAACTGAGGTGGAGTGCCTGGGAACGATCTTAACCAATGAAGAAGTGAACTTGAGCTACACTTTCAGAAGATAGAGATTCTCTAAGATAAAGGTAAGGAATTCTAAACATGAGGGAAAAGGTCCAGATGGGGGAGTTGACAGATTGGCTAAGATGGACCAAGAATGGTCCAGTTTGGGCTAAAAAAAGGTAGGTGTAGATGTATAGACACTGTCCCCCAAAACATAAATTAAAATCATGACTTGAGTCATACTCTGGCTGAACTAAAACAATCTGAGCCAGACTGGAATCTCTTTCTTCAGAGTTACTCAAATCTGGCATTGCTTCTGGTCCTCCCTTACCCTAAGACTACTCAAGCTAAGCTGAGAAATGATTTTAGGAAAGACTTCAAACAGGAAGTCAAAAGAACAAGAAATCCTTTCTTCTGGTGGATCCTTGCCATATGCCAGAGGGTATGGGTGCATCACCTGGCAGAAGCTGGCATCCACAGAAGCCTGTCCTTGGGTCAAGTGGCAGAAGATAAATGGCAGAAGAGAGGACTCTGAGTGAGCAAATATTGGTTGGCAGGGCCTGCTGTTAACTTTGGCAAATAGACCAGGAGTTGAAATGTCAAAGCTGTGATGTACAGAGCTGACCCTTCTCTATCGGGGTCCTTTGCAATCTGTGTGGAATAGAATAAAAGGAGAAGTCCAGAATTTTGGGTTTTTTTTTTGTTTGTTTGTTTTTGTTTTTGTTTTTGTTTTGTTTTGTAATATGGGAAAGGACTACATACCTGATCACTTGAGAGTGTTAGCAAGAAAGACCAGTCACTATTTCAGTCCCTGTATAGAATTGGTATCTTTTCTATCTTTGTTCCTTCCCTTCCCTCCTTCCCGTCTTCCTTTCTTCCTTCCTTCTTTCTTTCCTTTCTTCTTCTCTTTCCTTTTCTTTCTTTTTTTCTTCATTTCTCTCTCCCTTCCTTTCTTGCTTCTTCCCTCCTTTCTTTCTTCCTTTTCTCCCTCTTCTTTCTTTTTTTTTCTTTTTCACTTCCTTCTTTTCTTCCATCTTCCTTTTTCTTCCATCGAATATCCCTATGTCATCCAGGATAGAAATTCAGCAGCTACTCCCAGATCAATCCTATTAACCATGGAAGTTCTCACCTGCTCTGTTTCTTACTTGGACCCAGAAACTCTTTCAGAGGCAGCCTGGTAGGCCCCACTCCTGAGGGCACATCACATTGACACGAGATGTTGCAGATCCCCCATTAGCTCTATCTCCGCTGCAGCTCCAAACTCTGGAATTCAAGCTATCTAACAGCCTCAACCTCCTCCAATATCAGGAATTATAAGCATGTTCCACCATACTTGGTCAGCTATTTTGTTAATTATTATCTTTATTTTCATCCTATGTGGTTTTTTTTCCAAAATTGTTTCTTCTAAAAAGGAAACAGAGAAGATTCTTTAACTGTCCTACATGATACCTACATTAACTTGGTGGAATGATTCCAAAGAGGACATTATTTCTCATTCTTTTTTCCCCAGTAGGGTGGGAATAACCCTAGAGAATAATAATTAACAGTTATAGAAGACTTTTTAAAGTTTAAAAAGTACTATACAAATATGTCCCCTTATCCTTACAACAATCCTGAGAGGTAAGTACTATTATTATCAAGCTCATATTAGAGATGTGGAAACTGAAAATAAAACTAAAATTAAATGAATTCCAAGTCACGTGGCTAGCAAATCTGAAGTTAAATTTGAACTCAGATCCAACATTATTCACTTACCCACCTAGTTGCTCCTGATATTTTTATTCAATTCATCACTTATTAACCTCTTTCTATGTGTAAGGCAATTTCTGCCATCTGAGGATTCCTTCTGTAGTTCACTTTGTCAAGTCATTCTGGTTATGTTTGATCTTTCATGACGCCATCTGATTTTTTTTTTGGCAAAGATACAAGAATGGTTTGCCTTCTCTTCATTTTACAGATGAGGAAACTGAGACAAACAGAATTAAGCAACTTGCTCAGGGTCACACAATTAGTAACTGTCTGAGATCAGATTTGAATTCATGAAGATGAGTCTTCCAGCACTCTTTCACTGTGCCCATAGTTGATTTTGATTTGATTTTTATTCTGAACTTTTAAAACACCAAATAGAACATGGATATATATATATATATATATATATATATATATATCCGAGAGAGAGAGAGATCCAGATCCATAAGCATTAGAGCAGATGAAAGAAATGTACATGAACTTGTACACCTCCATCATGTAGGGTTCTTACTTTCAAGTATATGAAAAATTTACCTTGGGGCTTTTAAATTGATCCTACTTGTCTGAGATTCTTTCTAAACTTCTTCCTGTTTTCATTTTGAGGGGAAATCTTTCCCTTTACACCCAATAGAAAAAGAAAAAAAAAGGAAGGAAGACCTTTGCAATAAATATCACCATCGAATACACAATATGATTATGTTCATTGCCTACACTTGCCATGGCCTGGATCCTTGACATTATCTCGCAGCTGAACGCCAATTTTCCCCAGTGGGAGAAAGCAAGGAAAAGTGAAAGATTCAGGGCAATCTCATCCCCGGTATGGGGCTGACAAGTCAAAACGATGTTCCAGAGCCATGGCATCCCCAAGCTAGAACTGACCTCAGAAACCACCCAAACCAATCTATAGCTGCCCACTTAGCCACTGCATGAAGCTCTCTGATCAGGAAACTAATGCCATAGAAGGCAGACATTTCCAATATTCCCCCCCCACACCTCAAGCCCAAATTGATTTCTTTGCAATTTCTACCTTGTTCTGTCTTCTTTGGCCATGTAGAACAAGGTTAAACTCCCTTCTTCTTAGACACAGATAGATGGCACAGTAAATACAGAGCTGGAACCAGAATCAGATACTAGTTGTATGACCTGGGCAAATCACTTACCTCCTGCCTGCCTCAATTTCCTCAACTGCAAAATGGAAATAATAAAAATACCTACCTCACAAAGTTGTTGGCACATGGAAGGCCCTCTATAAATGCCTACTTCCCCTTCTTCTCCCCTTCCCCCTTTCTTCTTTGTGTTGATCCTTCAGATCCTGAAAGACAGCAGTCATGTCCCACTCCTGCAAACAGTTTTCTTTTCCAACTAAAAACCACTAGTCCCTTCACCCAGTCCTCATAAGGCACATTTTCAAGTCCTTTCACCATCCTCACTGTTCCACTGAGTGATGGGTCATGAACATCCTAGTACTTTCTTCCATGTACTTTTATTATTCATAGAAGAGGTATTGAAAGACAAGAGTCGATAGACAGTTTACTTTTCACAGAGATCTGGTTTCAAGTCTTACTTCTGACACATAGTGACTGTGAGACTCTTAGCAAAACATTGAACTTTCCTCTGTCTCTTCTAGTCTCTTCTCTTCTATTCTATGTCTCCATCTTTCCCCTCAGCCTTTCTCTTCTCTCTTCTCCCTCCCTCCCTCTGTGTGTGTGTGTGTGTGTGTCTATCTTTGTTTCTTTCGATATCTCTCTCTCATTTTCTGTCTCTCTGTCTCTGTTTATCTCTCTGTGTCTCTCTGTCTCTGTCTGTCTCTATCTCGGTGTATGTGTCTGTATGTGTCTCTCTTGTCTCTCTCTGTCCCTCTCTTTCTCTCTCTCTGTCCCTCTCTTTCTCTCTCTCTTTCTTTATGTATCTCTATGTGTCTCTATTTCTGACTCTCTCTGTATGTCCCTCTCTCTCCCTCTCTCTCTCTCTCTTCTCTGTCTTTCTCTGTTTCTCTCTTCTCTCTGTCTCCCTCTGTCTCTCTCTTCTCTCTGTCTCCCTCTGTCTCTCTCTTCTCTCTGTCTCCCTCTGTCTCTCTCTTCTCTCTCTGTCTCCCTCTGTCTCTCTCTTCTCTCTCTGTCTCCCTCTGTCTCTCTCTTCTCTCTCTCTGTCTCCCTCTGTCTCTCTCTTCTCTCTCTGTCTCCCTCTGTCTCTCTCTGTCTCCCTCTGTCTCTCTCTTCTCTCTCTGTCTCCCTCTGTCTCTCTTCTCTCTCTGTCTCCCTCTGTCTTTCTCTGTCTCCCTCTGTCTCTCTCTTCTCTCTCTGTCTGTCTCCCTCTGTCTCTCTCTTCTCTCTCTGTCTCCCTCTGTCTCTCTCTTCTCTCTCTGTCTCCCTCTGTCTCTCTCTTCTCTCTCTGTCTCCCTCTGTCTCCCTCTCTCTGTCTCCCTCTGTCTCCCTCTGTCTCCCTCTGTCTCCCTCTGTCTCCCTCTGTCTCCCTCTGTCTCCCTCTGTCTCCCTCTGTCTCCCTCTGTCTCTCTCTTTTTCTCTGTCTCTCTCTGTCTCTCTCTTTTCTCTATCTCTCTCTGTCTCTCTCTTTTTCTCTGTCTCTCTCTGTCTCTCTCTTTTTCTCTGTCTCTCTCTGTCTCTCTCTTTTTCTCTGTCTCCCTCTGTCTCTCTCTCTTCTCTTGTCTCCCTCTGTCTCTCTCTCTTCTCTTGTCTCCCTCTGTCTCTCTCTTTTTCTCTTGTCTCCCTTTGTCTCTCTTCTATCTCAGTGTATGTCTTTATCTCTTTTTCTCTTTCCACCTTCCCCCCTCTGTCTTTCCTCTCTCTCTTTATCTCTTCATGCTCTGTCTCTTTCTCCATTTATTTTCTCTGTTGCTTTTCTCTCTTCCCTGTGTGTTTGTCTCTTTTTCTCTCTCAGAATTGGATAGGGTTTGGTTTCTAGCAACTTTAATTTTCACATTTTTAATCACTATTTCCTTTGCCTTATTTCTGGTCCAGTTTTTGTTTTTTAAGTATTTTCTCTTGTTGTCCCACTGCATAAAAAGGTTGCTCTGTTGTGCTCTGTCTCTTTCTTCTCTCTATATATCACTCTTTTCAAATATATGTATATGCAAATGTCTGTATACAAACACACATATACATGCAGGGAATAACTTATGAGCTGTGTGAACCCAAGCAAGACACTTGTCCTCCATAGGCCTCAGGTTCTTACTCTAAAGCAAGAATGTTAGACTATATAACATCAAAGTATACTTCCATTTCTTAGTCCTATGGTCCAATGATAAAAGGGATGGGTTAAACAGGAGGAAAAAAAATCACTCAGTGCTTTGGTATCAGCCCTCCCACCCCTATACACACACACACACACACACACACACACACACACACACACACTCTGTCTCTGTGTGTGTGTCTCTGTCTCTGTCTGTCTCTATCTCGGTGTATGTGTCTGTATGTGTCTCTCTTGTCTCTCTCTGTCCCTCTCTTTCTCTCTCTCTGTCCCTCTCTTTCTCTCTCTCTTTCTTTATGTATCTCTATGTGTCTCTATTTCTGACTCTCTCTGTATGTCCCTCTCTCTCCCTCTCTCTCTCTCTCTTCTCTGTCTTTTTCTGTTTCTCTCTTCTCTCTGTCTCCCTCTGTCTCTCTCTTCTTCTCTCTGTCTCCCTCTGTCTCTCTCTTCTCTCTCTGTCTCCCTCTGTCTCTCTCTTCTCTCTCTGTCTCCCTCTGTCTCTCTCTTCTCTCTCTGTCTCCCTCTGTCTCTCTCTTCTCTCTCTGTCTCCCTCTGTCTCTCTCTTCTCTCTCTGTCTCCCTCTGTCTCTCTCTGTCTCCCTCTGTCTCTCTCTTCTCTCTCTGTCTCCCTCTGTCTCTCTCTTCTCTCTCTGTCTCCCTCTGTCTTTCTCTGTCTCCCTCTGTCTCTCTCTTCTCTCTCTGTCTCCCTCTGTCTCTCTCTTCTCTCTCTGTCTCCCTCTGTCTCTCTCTTCTCTCTCTGTCTCCCTCTGTCTCTCTCTTCTCTCTCTGTCTCCTCTGTCTCCCTCTGTCTCCCTCTGTCTCCCTCTGTCTCCTCTGTCTCCCTCTGTCTCCCTCTGTCTCCCTCTGTCTCCCTCTCTCTCTCTCTCTGTCTCCCTCTGTCTCTCTCTTTTTCTCTGTCTCCTCTGTCTCTCTCTTTTTCTCTATCTCTCTCTGTCTCTCTCTTTTTCTCTGTCTCTCTCTGTCTCTCTCTTTTTCTCTGTCTCTCTCTGTCTCTCTCTTTCTCTGTCTCCCTCTGTCTCTCTCTCTTCTCTTGTCTCCCTCTGTCTCTCTCTCTTCTCTTGTCTCCCTCTGTCTCTCTCTTTTTCTCTTGTCTCCCTTTGTCTCTCTTCTATCTCAGTGTATGTCTTTATCTCTTTTTCTCTTTCCACCTTCCCCCCTCTGTCTTTCCTCTCTCTCTTTATCTCTTCATGCTCTGTCTCTTTCTCCATTTATTTTCTCTGTTGCTTTTCTCTCTTCCCTGTGTGTTTGTCTCTTTTTCTCTCTCAGAATTGGATAGGGTTTGGTTTCTAGCAACTTTAATTTTCACATTTTTAATCACTATTTCCTTTGCCTTATTTCTGGTCCAGTTTTTGTTTTTTAAGTATTTTCTCTTGTTGTCCCACTGCATAAAAAGGTTGCTCTGTTGTGCTCTGTCTCTTTCTTCTCTCTATATATCACTCTTTTCAAATATATGTATATGCAAATGTCTGTCTACAAATACACATATACATGCAGGGAATAACTTATGAGCTGTGTGAACCCAAGCAAGACACTTGTCCTCCATAGGCCTCAGGTTCTTACTCTAAAGCAAGAATGTTAGACTATATAACATCAAAGTTTACTTCCATTTCTTAGTCCTATGGTCCAATGATAAAAGGGATGGGTTAAACAGGGGGAAAAAAAATCACTCAGTGCTTTGGTATCAGCCCTCCCACCCCTATACACATACACACACACACACACACACACACACACACACACACACACACACACTGTCTGTGTGTGTGTGTGTCTGTCTCTGTCTGTTTGTCTCTGTCTGTCTGTCTCTCTCTGTCTGTATGTGTGTGTGTCGCTCAGTTCTGTGGACATTTTTCTGGACAAAATCTTCCATTTTCCAGTTTTTCAGCATGGTCAATGGCAAATTCCTGTTCATAGAAAATCCATGGGTTAAGAAGCTTAGGAGCCAGCTCATAAGTCTTCCTGAACATCCAATCATTCTTACAAAGCCCTATTTTGATGAGCTAAGTGTGCTGCAAGAGCACCAGAAACATAAGGATTAAATTTCCCCCAAAGTACACAGAGCTTTCAGAAAAAAAAAAAATAAGGAGAAAGAAATGTCTGGATGATCACACTTGTGGTTTCTCTTCCCCCCCCAGTCACCCCCACCCCATCCCCAAACTTCAGAAATGCAGTCTGGCTCATCCTGCCAAATCCCATGTGCCAAGAGGTTCTTTCCCGTCTCTAATTAAAACAAGAGCTCCAAGCCAATGGCTATCCCTGCCAATAACAGCAGAAGCATCTACAATGGACAGCTATTGCGGGCAAGGGGGAAGTGGGAGGACCTTTTGGAGGGTCATTTTTGCTACAGTAGGAACTCGTAAAGAACAAGTCATGTTAGAGACCAGGATGGTCTCCAGGGGAAGGAGTTGGGACCAGAAGTCATCATTCTGAACTGTTTGCTGAACAATTCCATTCAATTTCAATTAAGTGTCTACTATGTACAAGGCACTTTGTAAAACACTTCTGATACAATGACAAAAGTGAAATATCATCCCTCCCTTCAAAGAGTTTGTATTCTGGAGGATTTTGTTCAGTCATGTCAAACTTTCTATTACCCCATTTGGGGGTTTCTTGGCAAAGATACTTAAATGGTTTGCCATTTTCTTTTCTGGCTCATTTTATAGATGAGAAAACTGAAGCAAACAGGGGTAAGTGACTCGCTCAGGGTCACACAGTCAGTAAGTGTCTGAGGCTGGATTTGAACTCACAAAGATGAGTTTTCCTCACTCCAGGGACCTAGCTGCCCCATTTAGAGGATACATTATACAAACAAACATAAATATACAATCACTTGAGGACATTACCATCTCTAAAGATCACTGATAATTATACTTGTTATAGGTGTAAAGCCAGAAGGTGCCTCAAAGGAGACCCAGGCCAACATCCTCATTTTAGATTGAATAATTTTAGAGATAAAGAAATAGGCCTAAGGTTAAGTGACTTGTCCATGCTCCCATAGGTGATAGGTAGCAGATCTAGATGGTGAATAATATAGGAAAATAGAAGTGAACTAACTAACTAGTTCATTTGCTCTTTGGAAAATTGCGTAGTATCTTTAATCAATGCGATATTCTTCCTAAACCAAGACCTATCTTATATATTTTTATTATAGCTTTTTATATACAAACCATATCATGGGTAATTTTTCAACATTGACCCTTGCAAAAACTTCTGTTTCAACTTTCTCCCTCCTTCTCTCCACCTCTCCCCTAAATGGCAGGTAGTCCCGTTCATGTTAGCTATGTTAAAGTATATGTTAAATATAATATATGTATACATATTTATACACTATCTTGTTGTACAAGATAGATTGGATTTAGAATGAGGATAAAAATAACCTGAAAAGAAAAAAAAAACAAAAATGCAAGCAAACATTAACAGAAAGAGTGGAAATGTTATGTGGTCCACACTCATTTCCCAGTGTTCTTTCTCTGGGTGTAGCTGGTTCTGTTCATACAAATCAGTTGAAACTGATTTGGATCCTCTCATTGTTGGAGAGAGCCACATCCATCAGAATTGATCATCCTGTTATTGACATATATAATAATCTCCTGGTTCTACTCATTTCACTCATCATCAGTTTACAGATGTCTTTCCAAGCCTTTCTGTATTCATCCTGCTAAGGCCTATATTGTCAATGCCAATGTGAATGAATGAATGGAATATTTATTAAGCACTTCTTCTGTACTAGCACTGTGCTAAGAGCTGGGGATACAAAATAAGACAGTCTTCACCCTCAAGGAGATGACATTCTAATGGCGCAGACAACACACATAAAAGGTTTCAACTACAAGTCAGATGAAAAAGTTTCATGGTCCTCAGGGAACAGGAGCAAAGCAGATGGCCATGTCTATTCTTTCATGCCATTGAAAGATGTTCAGTGATAAAATGATCTGTTTCTGATTCTGAGCCATCGACAGTGCTAGAGACCAGAAAATAAGTGCTAAACATCACCAATAAGTCAATAATCTGTGGGTTCTTCCATGTTAAAAAGAGAGTAGACTGACATAAGATCATTTGGGCTTTTTCCTCAATTTAATTAAAAGTTGGGCAACTGACATGGGCAATATAGAAAATCCATGATAAATGTGAGAGATGATTACTATCCTCAAGGTACTTAGCATACAATTGAGCAATTCAACAGACAAAAATGAAACAGTTCACAGAATCCCAAAGTTGAGAAGTATAAGAGAAATCAGAGGTTAAATAGTCCAAAAAATGAATGAACAGGATCCCCACTAAAACTTATCTAACAAGTGGTCATCCAGCTTCTCCTTGAAGGCCTCCAAGAAGGGGAAACCAATCACCACTAAAGGTAGTTAATTTCATTTTGAGATGGCTCTCATTAGTAGGGACCTTTTCAGTCCTTTCATTCTAAATTAGATTTTTCACAATTTTCACCCATGGAAAGGGTCAAGTATCTGTTTTTGATCTCTGGGGCCAAAAGGAACAACTTCAATCCCTCTTTTTCCTGACACCCTTTCAAATGCTGGGTGACAGATTTCATGCTCAATCTTCCTCTCCAAATTTCCTCCTGGCAAAATTAGAGCTTCAATTTGGTAAAGAGCATGGAGACCATACCACATGAGGATCACCTGAAGGATAGAGTTTTCTGGAAAAAAAATAGATCATTTAGGAGGGTTATGATTCATGTTGTCAAGTATATGAAATCCTGAAGTATTTGAATTCATGAAAGAGGGAAATTGATTCTACTTGGACCAGAGGCAGTAGCCAAGAATAATGGGTGGGATGCTCAGAGAGAAAAAAAAAATTCATTTTGATATAAAGAAGTCTCCATAAAATCTTACTCTGACACCACATTGCAGAGTATAATCAATGCTTCTTTGAGAAGAAATTACTTAAGGCATGAAGATTTTGCTAGAATAGCTCTCACTGCTAAGTCGCTGACCTTTTGAATTCTTGGATTCCAAACTGGGATATTATTTTATACAAAATCCACAAGAAGTGACCAAATATCTTCCACTAATCAAAATATATTTCCACTGAAAGGCCATTCCATTTTATCCAATGACTCTTAAAGACATCTAAATTGATTGAGACTTTTCTACCTAATTTAAAGCCTCACCTTATTCACCCCTTTTTATCATCTAATTATCTGATTTATTGTCTCCATGTGTGTTTCCTCACCTGAGAAAGAAATCAAAGTCAGTTACTTTAAGTGGGATGGAGTGATTTGATTGATTCACTCAACTGACCCACCTGTCACAAGAGAAAGAAAATACAAAATTGACCTCAGCTCTGTGTAACCTATTTTTACCTCTGAAATGATGATGACAGAATAGTAGAAAGAAATCAAGAGATTAAGAATCACTCAGTTTTTAGACAGAATATAAACATTGGCTTATCTGTTGGCATTCTAAGTGGAAAAACCTTTTCTAGTGACCTATGGGTAAGCAGAGCTCTAGAGCAGAGGTCTAGATAGGCATCCTTTATAATATATATTTTATGCATTTAAAAATGTTCCAATGGAGGAGTCCATAGGCTTCTCCAGCCTGTTGCCAAAGGGCTCCAGTACAAATAAATGATTAAGAATCCCTGCATTAGAGGAGCAAAATCATCAACCTTGACATTCTCACCATAGATGAAACCAGAAGAAAGAAAGGAGTTGTGGTCAAGTAGAAGGCTGAGTCACAAGTTCTTCTTGGAGAGGCAAAGAACATTTTGTTTCAACAGATATCAAATAAGAAATATCATTTAATAGGACACTTGTCCATCTGGTCTTGCTTTGTCCATCATCAGCATTTTCTAGAAGCCCACATTGAAGATAATTATAGTCTATAAATCATCTGCAGCAAAAGGTGAGAAATCAGAATGTTCTATGAAGGATTTGGTAATACTCTCCAAACTAAATCATGATAAATTCATCCATAAATAAGCATTTATTAAGTACCCATTGTGTGCAACATGCTATGCTCCTTGCTAGGAAAACAAAGATAAAAATATTTTATTGAGAGAGATGGAATGTACAAAAATAATATACAAAAAGACATAAAATCAATAGAAATAGGGTGAGGTGTTTTGATTAATTCATTCAATTGACTCATACCTTACAAAACAAAACAAAAAATGAGATGGACATCACTTGGATGTGAAGACGGCACTAGAAGATTATGGGAGCTAGGAAAGGCTTCATGTAAAAGTTGGCATTTAAATAGAATTAAAATAATAATAATAAAAAATAAAAAACCACAAAGGATTTTAAGAGGTGGAAGTGAGAAGGAAGTGCACTCCAGACAAAGCCCCAGAGCTTGGAGAGGGAGTATCCTGTTTAGAGAATAGATGTGTATTTTAATATTCATTGAAAACAATGAAAAGATAATTATAGGGAAGAGCATCAAGAAAAAAGTACACATTGGAAAACATGATTCAGAAGTAAGAAATCAAAGAAGTTAATGCCTTGTAGAAGTCTCACAACTATAAATCATAAATCATTTCTTCAAGAAGATAGTTAGGAAGTCCTTAGCACAGCAGGGCAAACACCAAATGGCATCACCAAACTGATTCAAGATGGTGTGATGAAAATGAGGTTGAATTTGTAACTAGAGGGCCAGAGTTTGAATCTCAGCCCAGTTTTCTAAGACTGAATTTCCTCATCTTACAAATGAGAGGTAGCAATAGATGACCTCTAGGGTCACTTTCAGATCTGGTCTGAGTGTAATTTCTGACCCAGTTATCTGTGTATCATTAGATTGTCAACTTTTTAGAATAAATATGAAAATGAATATCAAATTTAGAAGGAAAATAAGTAAAACTGAGAAGGCATGTTACACAAGTAAGGTAATAGCAACCTGACATATTTAAATGTCATAGTTGCCAAAAAATAGGAAGTGAATAAAATGTTCTATCAACCCAGAATTCCCCCATTTCTTAAGGAAGTTAATTATTGATCTGCTGTGATGAGACCAGAAGACTCTAGAAATCAAATCAGCCAGGAGGAGGATCAACTCAGGAGAGCAACCTCTCGTTCTTGCCAAGTGAGAAATAGCATAGCAAATGGCAGCATAGGTACAGCAGAAGTTTATGATATATATTCATTTAAAAGAATCTACCAAAGAGAATGGTGAAAGATTAAAAACAGTATGTTGCCTCATAAAACACTGAAAGTGGTGCAGGGAAAACTAAATTTAAAGAAATCTTGGCAACATTCCTAAGTTAAATCACCCTGTGAGTGCATATAAAGATGAAACCAGTAAAATAATAAACAAATGAATAATGGAAAATATTGGTATGTTATTCTGTAACAAATTCCATTCCCCATCAATAATAGTGGAGTGTCAGTTAACATTTAAGCTGTCATGGATTCTGATGAACTACAAAGGATCATAGAGCTAGAGCTGGAAAGAATTTCAAAGGCCATTTGGACCAACACTTCAATTTTATGGAAAAGAAAACTGAAGGTCAGAGAGAGATATTAAGGCACTTGTCCAATGTCATACAAGAAGTGTCAGAAGTGGGAATTGAACCTGGATCCAGAGTCAGTAATTTCTACAAGAGGAAATAGAAATGGTCCTAAAGAAAATAAAGATGAGAAGAACCCCTGGATAAGATCAAAAGTACACAGAGGTCCGTGGGGAGACATAAGAATTTTGAGAGCATTATAGGATTGATTTTCAATATATATGAAATAGGAAGAATATTAAACACTTGGAGGAATAAATGATAGATCTTATTATTACTGTACCAATATGGGAAAATATCAGTAACTACATTCTCAATCTTACATTTCTAACTCCATTAAATCTTTCTGAGTATAAAGAACACATATAGTGAGCAGAGGGGAGTCTAAAGCATCCTTAATCTCTTTTCTACTTTCCATACTTTTGCTTCTCTTTGTCAATTGCCCCCCACCCCAAAAATAAAGACCTCCATCAGAGGTCCTGATCTCTAAATTGGTGATTGTCTGCCTAAACCACCATTTTAGCAATATTCCACTTCATTTTCAACTGCACTCTTCAGATTTATTTTCTTTTTATTTTACCACCATCTCATAACTTGAATTTTCTGGTTCTCCAATAGAGTATAAAATCCATGAGAGCAGTCTCTATCTTACTTTTAATTAGCATCCCCAATACTTAGCAAAATTGTTGACACATACACTCAATACATGCTTTCTCTATCTGTCCACCTATCTATCTATTATCTGTCCTCATTAAGAACTATGGTATTAAGCCATACTTGCCAACACTATAAGAAAACAAACAGATGTCTTACAAATTATATTATAATAGACTACATCTTCACAATCACAAAAATTGATTCAAAGGTATTAAGAAAATAATCAACTCCTTCCCAAGGCTTCTCATTGTCTTATTTAATGCACCAATACCCTTTGGAGACATCAAGGTTCTGAACGGACACTCATTTATTCTCCCTCTATTAACGTTTCATCATTATAATCACATTATTCCTTTCCATTTTTCTTTGAACTCATATGTTTGCATTTCACAGTTCCTACTCAGTACTGACCGTTTCATCAAGAATTCTTGGAAGTTTCAACAGGATGATTTCAGAAAGGCCTGGAGAGACGTACATGAACTGATGCTGAGTGAAATAAGCAGGATCAGGAGATCATTACTATATGATGATCAATTCTGATGGACCTGGCCCTCTTCAGCAACGAGATGAACCAAATCAGTTCTAATGGGGCAGTAATGAACTGAACCAGATACACCCAGTGAAAGAACTCTGGGAGATGACTAAGAACCATTACATTGAATTCCCAGTCCCTATATTTTTGCCTGCCTGCATTTTTTATTTCCTTTACAGGCTAACTGTACAATATTTCAGAGTCTGATTCTTTTTGTACAGCAAAATAATGGTTTGGACATGTATACTTATTTTGTATTTAATTTATCCTCTAATATATTTAACATGTATTGGTCATCCTGCCATCTAGGAGAGGGGGTAGTGTGAAGGAGGGGAAAAATTGGAACAAAATGTTTGGCAATTGTCAATTCTGTAAAATTACACATGCATATAACTTATAAATAAAAAGCTATTAAAATTTTAAAAAAGAATTCTTGAAAGTTCTCTGCCCCATTAAAAGCCCATCTTTCCTCTGCCCCAATAGAATTATACTGTTTTTCAGGGTAACTTGCTTTTAGTTGGAATCCTATGTCTTTTAGAATATTTTATTCCAAGATCTCCTCTTATTCATAGTAGAAGCTACAGAATCTTCTATAAGTTGTGTTTTAATACTTGTGTGACAATTTAAAAATAGTATCTTGATTCAGTAAAAATCAAGCACTTCTTTAAAGGATTTTCTCCACTAAAGATGAGTACCAGGAATATATTAAATTGTACAAAATTAAGAAACAATAGTCGTTAACATTTATGTGAAACCTTAATGATGAAAAGGCAACTTATAATAATTATCAGATTTTATCCTGATGACAATGCTGTGATTTAGGTACTTTTATTTTCCTTTTTTACAGATGAAGAAACTAAAGTTAAAAGATGTAAAGTTAGTTACTTAGTTACTTCAAGATATAGAGTTGATCAGTATCTGAGGAGAGATTTGAACTCTATTCTTCCTGAGCCAAAGTCCATTGTGCCATGGTGCCTCTCCAGAGTCCCCCAAAGATATACCAGCAGAGGTAAATTTGTTCAGTGACTCCCTGATTATTTATATCAAAGGAGGCATGAAACAAGATCAGCATGATGTGGAGGGAAAGAACATTGGCTTTGAAATCAGAAGAGCTGGGTTCAAGTCACAGCTTAACATTTAACTGCCAACGTCATGACCCTGAGCAGATCACTTAACTCCAGGGCTTCAGTCTGCTCATCAAATGAGGGAATTCAACTTGAAGGCCTTTGATATCCCTTCCTGCTCTAGATATGTGTTCAGATGATCACTTTGAGCTGCATATATATGCTCACCAAAGCTATATGTTACTATCATGAGGGATATCCAGTACAGAGTCCATAAGGAAAAAGAATTCCTTACAGATGGGCCAGATGGCGAGCTAGCTATGGCAACAGAGAGAGTGTTGAATCTGGAGTCAGGAAGACAAGTTCAAAACCTTACTCAGGCATTTAATAACTGTCATTTAAGGCAATCACTTAATCATTATTGTTCTGTTTCATCATCTATAAAATGAGGGTAATAATAGTGTCCATATCCCAGTGCTGTTGTGAAGATAAAATCAAATAACATTTATAAAATGTTTTGCAAATCTTAAAAAAAAAATCATGTAAATGACAGCTATTATATATCTGTTATCTAATCTATCTTTCTATCTGTCTAACCTATCTAATCTGTCTATCTAGTTAATCTCTCTATCTAATCTGTCAATCTCTCTATCCAATCTGTCTTTCTATCTATCTAATTTGTCTTTCTATCTAATCTATTTTTCTATCTAACCAATCTATTTATCTAATCTATCTTTCTATCTAATCTGTCTGTCCTTCTATTTATTATATCTATGTATCATCTTGATACTCCTGTTTGTGCATGACTCTGTGTTAAAGCATCACAACATTGAATTCTAAGTGAAATTCATAACCACTCATAAAGTTTGGTCTAAGTATCCACATGTGAAAAACCAAACCGAAGAAGAAAGCCAGGGATCTAGAATATAAGGTACAGCTGGATAACCAATCCATGGGACTAGTCTACCAGTACCTATGCCTAGGACAGATACTGAAGATGAATGTTGTATTGATCCCAGCCTTGAAGAGAGGGGAAAGAGCAGGAGGCTGGACTGTCTTAGAGAAACTGTGTGTTGTTTTTAATTACTTCCTCCTTCTCCTCCAAAGCTTCTCTCTGATATAAAGGTCCTTTTTTCTGACATCAATATTCTATTAGTGATACTGTATTATGATATGTAACATGAGAGTCATCAAAGAATGAAAGGGCCATAGAGAAGTTCATGGTTGATGTGAGAAGTCAACACTACTTTGCCAATGAAGGACTATACAGAAGTGTTTTAAATATATATAATCATTGGGAAAAAATACCCATACATATGCTTTGTAAATAAAAAAGCTTTAATAATAAAATATATATAATCATATATATATATATATGCTTTACATCTAAAATATATAATCATAATAAAATATATACTATGAGAAAAAGAAGTGGACAGGTATATAGTGAACATAAAGATTAACTAATGGACAACCTGTGACTTCATTGTTTTCGATATAGTGCCAATAGTTTTAGAGAAGAAGGATTAATTTTTTTCCACTTAACTTCAGATGATAGGACCAGAGGTCATGAGTGGAAGTTTAGATGAAGGAAATTTTGTAGGTGAATTGCTGTATAGAAGCCCCCAGGATGAGAAGGAAGAGGTGGTTGAGACCTGTATCTCTGGAGGTTGTATCCACATTAATGACTTCACATATTTATCAGAATATCAATCTAAGAAAAAAGAAAAAAAAAACATGACTACAAGAACAATACAAAAGGCAGGTAGTAAATTTCCCCTCATTGAAGATCTTCAAAGAAAGACTGGAGACTCACTTATAATGGGATGCAAAGGATTTCCTTCCTTCAGACTGGTTTGTGAGTTTTTTTGCATCTCTGTGATTCTCTAGTTATTTTAATGTAGTGTATAGATGATCTTAGGCAATGTTGTCTAGTGGATAGAGATCTGACCTGTGAATCGGGAAGAAATGAATTAAGTTCTGTCTCTGGTACATGCTATCTCTGTCACTTTTAGTAAGTCATTTCACTCCTTAGTGCCCTCCTCCCAGAAATTCCATAAAACTGGAAGATTGGAGCCAGCCAATTGGTATGGCTAGAGAGAATGGCCTTCACAGAAGTTGCCTATACCAGGGAAATCATATGGCCAGTTAAAATAACACAACAGCCTGTACTAATTATATCTCAGATAAAATTGCTTACCTCTTGAATTTATGCCATTTGATGATCAGCTGAAAGAAATGGGAATATTTATCCCAGAAAAGGGAAGACTTATGGGTGGGAAACTAAGGAGATGGAACATAATAGCTGTCATAGTATTTGAAGTGCTGTCACAGAGAAGAGGGATCAGATTTTTCCACTTGATTCCAGAGGACAGGACTGGAGACCATAGGTGAAAGTTACAAAAAAAAAATTAGGATTGATATAAGGAAAAGCAGCTTTACAATGAGTATTGACCTCCCAATGGAATGGGTTTCCTCAGCAGTTAGCAAATCCTCTCCCATGGAAGGTCTTCTGGTAAAGACTGGATGACCCTTTGTCAGAAATAACATCATGATAAGGTAGATTTCAAATAATCAATCAATCAATCAATCAGCAAGAATTATCCAGTGCTTATGCAATGTTCCTATGTTGAACTAAGTGGAAAGAGCGAGAGCGAGAGCGAGAGCGAGAGCGAGAGCGAGAGCGAGAGAGAGAGAGAGAGAGAGAGAGAGAGAGAGAGAGAAAGGTAAGGAGGGAGGGAGAGAAGCTAGTAGGGTAGGAAGAAGGAAGGAAGGAAGGAAGGAAGGAAGGAAGGAAGGAAGGAAGGAAGAAGGAAGGAAGGAAGGAAGGAAGGAAGGAAGGAAGGAAGGAAGGAAGAAAGGAAGCTTATAGTTTATTGATCAATCAATCAACAAAAGTTCATTTTATACCCACTCTGTATCAGGTACTTTACTAAGAGCTATAGATTCTAAGATAGGAGTAAAATATTATCTGTCCTCAAGAAGTTTATATATTCTATCAGTACAGACTTCACATAAGTATGTATAGAATATATACACACACACACTCACACACACACACGTAGTTTGGGCAGCAAGAAGTCTTCTGTTTGAAATTCTGTTATTCTTATCCTATGTAATTCTAAAAATTCACCTTCATCTGGAAGAAAAAAATCAAGTTTCTTTGTAAACTGTCTGATCTAGAGCTTAGGACATGCTCGTGTTTGGTTAGAGAAGAACCAGGAACTTGGTGATTTGATTTCTGGCTTGCATGCTTGCTTGGCTAACGCCACTCCAAACCCAGCCTTTGGACTCCATCCTTCACATTGTGTCATTTAGGAGAGTGATGAATTGCCTCCCAACAATACCCAGCTAGTCACAGCATGGAACCTTCCTGTCTCTCTGTAGGAGAGAAGCACCTCTTGCTCTCTCTCCCCAGGCAGATGTGAGCTTTCCTTTCTTCAATTTCACAGAGCATTTGCCTAGCTACCTCCCTTATATTTATCTTACTCTCCTTTCTGTGACACTACTTGTGTAGTGCACAAAACCACAGGTTGTGAGATTTGCAAAGAATATTGGTGGCCATCTAGCTCAGTCTGTCTCAGAAATATCCTAAAGGTATTGTAGTCCCTATCTTTAATCCTTGATTTCAAGGAGGCTGAGGGTGGTGGATCTGTTAAGTTCAAGAGTTCTGAGTTTCAATGGAATATCATGATTAGGTGCCTACACTGTCCAGCATCAGTTTGGTCCAGAACGCATAAAGAGTAGTGAACTGACCAAGGTCGGAAACAGAGCAGGTCAAAGCTTCTACTACCTCCCAAAGCGGTCTATGTTTCACTTTGAGACAGCTCTCATTTCTAATATTTCCTATAATCAAGATCAAATTTCTCCTTTCATGTTCTATCCACAATTCCTAGCTCTACCTTCTGGGACCACATAGAACAAATCTGCCCCAGACTTTCTCTAACTTCTAGACTTCCCAGTCTAAAACCCTTCATTTGCTTTAAATGATCATCTTTTGGGATGACCTAAAAAGATTTCACCATTGAATTGAATTGTCCTGCTCTTCATTGCTCACCATGAGAATGAAAATTCCTTGAAAGCAAGGTCTTCACCATGTCTATAGTGTACCCCCATCCATAGAAAGTCACGTCCATAATAGTTGCTTAGTTAAAAAAAAAAAAAAGTTAAATGGAATTGAAACTTAAAAGTAAATGAATCCAATTCCTTGTTTTATAAATGAGGATATTGGACCACAAAGAAATAAATGGGTTTGGCCAATGTCACACAAGTTGGAGCAGGGTATGCTGGGAAATAAACATTAGATTTGGAGTTAGAGATCCTGGGTTTAAATCCCAGCTTGTGTGACCTTGGGCATGCCATTAACCTCTCTGGGCCTTATTTTCCCCATCATCAAACTGAGGGGTTTGGACTAGAAGACTTCTAGGGCCCCTTGTAGGGCTCAAATCTATGATCAGTAATTTATTCTGTGACCTTAGGCAAGTCATTTAGTGTTTTAGGCCTTACCTCTCCCATCAGTAAAAGGAAGGGATCTGGTGAAATAATTCTCCAAGTTCCTTCCAGCTCCAATTACGTGATCCTATAAATCCTCCTCCTTTATCTCCAAATGCAACGCTCTCTGCTCAATGGCATTGCATGTTATTTCTATTGTTCCATGGGGAATTTGGTTCAATTCCCCCACTAGTTTATTAATTCTAGGGTCATTCTAAACATCCCACATTCCTTGTCATAGGATTTGACATGGGTAGGATAATTAGGCCTCTCTCCTGCTCCACTACAGCCCAAATCAATCCATCACACAAATCAAAAAGGATAGGGAGGGGTCCAGTCTATACTCTTCAAAGAACCCGTATGATCACATGATCACACAGCTAAATGTGAGGTCATTTTGAAAACACTTGATTCATTGTAACTATGTAAAAAGAATGATGAAATTTAAATTAGGACAAATCATTTCATCTTTCTAGGACTCAATTTTTTTTTTTTGTTTGTTTGTTTTTTTGTTTTTCCTGTTGGATGAGGGAGTTGAATTAGATTACATTAAAGGTAACTTCCAGCTCTAGATCTATGATATTAAATTAGAGAGCTAAGGGACAGCTAGATGATGGAGTAGATAAAACCCTGCATTTAAGTCAAGAGGCACCTGAATTCAAATCTGGCCTCAGATTCTAAATACTTCCTAGCTGTGGGCAGTCACTTAAATTGCCTCACCAGAATAATAATAATGATAAATTAATTTTTCATTTCTTTTTTTTTCTGAAGCAATTGGGTTAAGTGACTTGCCCAGGGTCATACAGCTAGGAAGTGTTAAGTGTCTGAGGCCATATTTGAACTCAAGGAGTTTTGACTTCAGGGCTAGTGCTCTATCCACTGCACCACCTAGCTATCCCTAATTTTTAATTTCTTTTAAAATTATGGAGTTGGAAAAAAATCAATGTATCTTAAACTGTAGGTCATGATCCCATATGAGTTTGCATAACTGAATGTGGGAGTCATGAAATTACGATTTATCACCAGTAGATGTTTGTATAACTATTTTATATATTCATAGATAGATGAGGTCTTGTAAAAATTTCTCAGCCAAAAAGAGGTCATGAGAGGGAAAAGTTTAAGAAGCCCTAGAATAGATGACCTTATCATTCTTCCCATCTTTTTTTTTTTTTTTGCTTAGGCAATTAGGGTTAAGTGATTTGTCCAGGGTCACACAGCTAGGAAGTGTTAAGTGTGTAAGACCAGATTTGAACTCAGGTTTTCCTCCTTTCAAGGCCAGTGCTCTATCCACTGCACCACCCAGCTGCCCCTATTCTTCTCAGCTTTAAATCTATGGGTTGACAACACAAGTACTATCATCCTTTCTTACACATGAGAAAAACTGAGGCTCAGAGAAGTGGCCCAAAGTAACTAGCTCAGCATCATATAGTAAGCAAGCTAGAATTTGAACTTGGCTTTCCCTGCCTCCAGGGCTAATATTGTTCCCAGAATACCATGCTCATCCTCAGAAGGAAACCATTTACAAGCTGAAGTCAATAGCCCCAAACATCTGTTTGTGCTTGGTAGTCTATCTGTGCCCAGACAAGATCCAGGACCATAACTAAGGATATTAAATTATGAAATACTTCTTCCATGGCAATGCTTCAAGGATCCATGATGCTGTTGGTGTGGGAGCAGTTTTTACCTGTGGTGCTAACAAATATTCTGTATTTTCACCAATAGTTATATATAGGTCATTGTGGCCAAAAAAATTATCCCCCTGGAATCCCATTTATGATGAAACTCTCTGAATTTAATTAATTTTATCAATCAATAAGCATTCATTAAATGTGGCACCATAGATCATAGAGTGTCAGGTCTGGAGTCAATAAGATTCATCTTCCTGAGTTCGAAATGACTGGTTTCTAACACTTCCTACATGTGTCTGGATATATCACTTAACTATCTTTGCCTTAATTTTCCCATCTTTATAATGAGCTGGTAGAAACCTGTTCTAGTATCTTCAACAAGAAAATCCCAACTGTGGTCATAAAGAATCAGACATGGCTGAAATGCCAGAACAACAACCATGTCTTTGCTGCATACTGTGACTGTAAAGACAAAAGTCAAACAGTATCTGTCTTCAAAGTACATTGTATTTTATCAAAGAAGATATTTCTCAAGATTAATAATAATAATAGTGTCTTCAATAGCACTTTGAAGTTTGCAAAACGCTTTACAAATATTTTATTTATCCCCCATGATAACTTGGGAAGGTAGATGCTATTATTATCCCTATTTTACAGTTGAGAAAACCAAGGCAGATAAATAGCAGAATCGATAAGTACATAAAAGAATAGATGGATAAATCATTAAATAGATAGATGGAAGGATGGATGGATTGAAGAATAGATAGATAAATAAGTAGATAGATGGATAATTAGAGAGTTGATAGATGGCTAATAAGAGAGAAAGAGAGAGAGAGCATTTATTTTGTGCCAAAAACTTTGATAAGCACTGGAGTTCTCTGAGTTACACAACCTAGGTTCAAAACCCAGCTTGGTCACTATGAATCTCCCTATCCAAATTTGCAAATGAGGATATTAGATATGATCATCCTTAAAGTATCTTCTAGTTGGGCTTGAACTAGAAATTTTCATCTAAGGTTTATTCTATAGAGATTGGATATTAGAATAGAAAATGGATCATTTGAATGTCTACAATCTCATCTCCCAACAAAGAGATGTGATTTAACAGATCACTAGAGTAGGGGTAAGAAAGGCTTGCTTTATATGCTTATTGAATGTATGATGCAATTCCCTGCTCTGGTTTTAGTTTTCTCATCTGGCAGCTAGATGGCGCCATAGTGGATAAAGCACTAGGCCTGGATTAAGGCAGTCCTAAATTCAAATGGGACCTTAGATGCTTCTATTTCTGTGATCCTGGGCTAGTCACTCATTTGCCTCAGTTTCTTCATCTGTAAAATGAGCTGGAGAAGGAAATGGCAAATCACTCCAACAAAACCCCAAATGAGGATCATGAAAAATGGAATATAATTGAAACAACTGGATAACTATAACAATAAAAACTATTTGCCGAATACTATGCAAAGCACTTTACGGGGACTCTCTCATTTGATAAAAAGAGGTTGGACTCTATGTTCTCTAGCTTTAGGTCTCAGATCTCCCATTGGAAGTTCTGTCCTGGAGAAGTCTGGGATTTTGCACACAGCAGTGCATGGTAAATGTAACTAACAGTTAAAGTTCCTTCAGCATTCTTCTCTTGATCCGTCAAGCCACTTTTTAAGAGCAGTTCATCTGAGTTAGTCGCACGCTCTTAAATGTGGTTTCACTTGCTTAACTAGCCCTCTAGAAACACTCCCCTCCCTCCCATCTCCTGTGTCTTTTTTTTTTTTTTTGATTTCTAAGTCAAGCCTGGGGGGAAATAAAGTACATGTAGAAAATCCTGTAATTACCAGATCTGATTTTTATTTGAGCCTCTCTTCTTTCCTACGTCACCCCTAAGTTCCTCTGTTAATGGTCACTAAGCGAACTCCATGTGTCTTTAAGGTAGAGACAATATGAGGGAATAGAAAAGCAGAAGGCTGTGTGTGTGTGTGTGTGTGTGTGTGTGTGTGTGTGTGTGTGTGTGTGTTTACATACATAACAAACTGAGCTCATGCATTCAAGTACCTTAGAGGAAGCAGGCAAAGGAAGTAAAGGGAAAGGAGGAATTTTCCAAGCAATGACCTAAAGCTGAAAGAGACTTTAGAACATAAAAGTCTTGTTCTAATGACACATTTTGGTTAGGCTAGCTCTATTATGCACTAAATGGTGACTGGGTAACCCTGGGCATTCACTCAACCTCTCACTGTCCCAGGACCGTTTTCTAAAGTTGTTAAGTTATAAAAAAGGAGCCTTCTTTACTAGTCCAGGGAATGACTTCTTTGGGAATTCTTTCTACCAATGAAATCACAGTCCCAATCCCGTTCCATCTTTTTGTTTTGACATCACCAAATCTGAATATCTCTTAACCTCCTCTCCTACTCAAAGCACGCTGGTAAGAAAGATTTAAAAGAAACAAGGAAAAAAAGCATTCCAGAAAAAGTAACTATCTCATTAACTGTCTGACAGTGTATGAAATATTCCCTTCCCATAGTCCTCTACCAGAGGGGAGAGAGATGCATTTTTCTTCATTCTTCAAGGGGAAGGGCAAACTGTTCATTATAATTACCCAAAGTAGAACATAGAATTTTAAAATTCAAAGCAACCTCCTAATTACCCTCTTCCTGCACATGGCCTCTTCCCAGAAAAGAAAAGCCTTCCTCAGCCACTCAAGTACATCCACATGCTCTCCATGCCAGGGGCCGTTCCCTCTGTGAGAGACAGGGAAGATCCTACCCAATGCATCCTCCACTCTGAGCCAGGAACATGCCTAAGTACTTGGCAGCTTCGTCACCTCCACAGGACATGGCTACAAGCCAAGAAAAACCAGCATGGTCTGTGACAATGATGATGATGAGAATGACGATATGGAGGATGATGAGAACAGAGAGCGAACTTTACCCATATTCTCCTCTCTATGTCTCTATCACCATCTGTGGGTTTCTTTGCATTTCTGTCATCTCTTTTTTGATCTGTCTCTGACTTTGGATTTATCTGAGTTTATCTCCCTGTTTCTGTTCCTCTGTCTCTGTCTCTCTCTCTCTCTCTGCCTCTCTGTCTCTGTCTCTGATTCTCTATTTGTCTCTGTCTATCTCTGTCTCTCTCTTCCTCTGTCTCATTCTCTTTTTCTCTCTGAGTCTATGTGTTTTTCTTTTTTTTTCTATATTTCTGTCTCTGTGTTTTTGTCTTTCTCCTCTCTCTTTTTCTCTCTCTGTCTCTGTATCTGTGTGTATTTCTCTTTGTCTCTCTGCGTCCCTCCTTGTCTCTGTCAGCCTCTCTGTCCCTTTATCTCTGTCTCTTTCTCACTCACTCTGTGTGTCTCTCTGTCTCTATCTCTTCTATATGTATCTCTGTCTCTCTGTGTTGTCCCTCTGTGTGTGTCTCTACCTCTCTCTGTCCCTCCTTGTCTCTTTGCCTCTTTCTCTCTGTCTCTCTCTGTTTATTCTCACTCTGTGTGTGTGTGTGTGTGTGTGTGTGTGTGTGTGTGTGTGTGTTTGTGTCTATCTGTCTCTCACTGGCTCTGGCTCTGCCTCTGTCTCTGTGTATCTCCATCTGTGTGTATGTGTCTCTCTCTCTGCCTCTATATCTCTCTGACTCTTTCTCTGTCTTTGTCTCTCTCTTTTTCTGTCTCTGCATCTCTATCTCTGTCTTTCTCTGTCTCTGAAGTACAACAGTCTCTCACAGATTAATTCCATTTCTCCCTGGCACAGAATTGTGACTGGTTCCATTTTGTATCTAAGAACATTCACGTCCTTCTAAGCAGCCCGGTCACTTTTCCCCATTCTCCAGGTCTCACCATATTGATGCCAGACGCCTGATCAGCTTAGACTTCACAGCTCGAGACTCCAGAGCTTAATGACCACCGATGGTAAGGGTTCCAAAGGCATCCCAACATACTTTGCATTTTCTCATTTGTTTTTGATTCTCAGAGCTGTGCTTTGAAGTAGACTCATCATTCTCAGCATTTTACAGAAGAGAAAAATGAAGTCAAATGTGATTAAATGACTTTTCCAGGGTCACACAACCAGCAAATGTCTCAAGCATAATTCAGACTCAAATCTTGACTCCAGTATTGCTCTATCTATCCTCTGCCCCACTGCCTAATCGTAACATTGGATGATGGGATCCCATAGGAAAAGCAAGGTCTGGGAAGGAAACACATATTATTGAGAAGCTGCATGCTTATGTACCCAAATCTTAGGCCAGGGAGCACATTCGAAACCAATGTCCTCCAGCTGGTCCCCCTTGCCTTCCCCACCACATAATCACAACGCTGCTTCTGTCACCACCATCCGTTCATGTCACACTCACCGTGGCATCTTAAGTCTGCTGACAAAGCATCTGATTTGTCTAAGCTGGCTCCCTTGCCCAAGCTTCCTCAATTTTAAATCCCAGGTCTCAGCCTAACAGTGATGCTTGGAGAGCCATTCTGACTATATTAAGGGAGCAGCTGTATTGTAGAAGTAATAATTTACAAGGGTCAATGCTGAAAAAAAATTACCCATGCATATGTATTATAAATAAAAAGTTATAATAATAATTTTTAAAAAAGAAATAATAGTGTAATATGGAAAGGAAGCTCCCTGAGGGCAGGGATTTTTTCCCCATTGAATTCTGAGAACTTAGAACACGGTTTGGCACACAATAGGCATATAATGAGTTTTATTTGAATTGGATTTGTGGTGATGAGGGATTTCCATCCACCTGCTTCATAAGCGGTGTGAACTTGTACATGAGTTGTGCGGGGAAAAAAAAGAGGGTGGTCTTTTCCCTCTCCTGTGTTTTCCATATCCGAATGGGAAGAATTGGCTATAGAGTATCTTAAAGCATTATAGGGACAGAACAACTTTGCCTCAAGTGAATTATTTTAGATAAAACAAGAAGGACAAGAAATAGTCTTCTGGGAGGTTAGAGAGTTGCTTGCCACCCAAGCAAAGACTTGATATAATGAAGTCCGTAATCAATAGTCCTAGATCTGACTCTAGAGGATTATTATGTTTTGACTCAAGTAGGTGAGAATTTCAAGTTGTGACTAGACAAAACTGGCAGATCCTTACTTGGTAGTTCTTGTCAAGATGTCCTGTATCCTCACTGCACCCATTATAATATATCACCATGCCCAAGAAGCATCTTATCATCAGCACTTACCAGTGCTGTCCCTCCCTGACAGCCATTCAGGGTTGTTAGGCCCTGACATTCTGAGTGTCATTCTGACACTAGAGTTATTATATTATATATATATATATAATATAACATAGCATATTATATTATATATACATAATATATTATATTTCTTTTGTTAGATTGTATTATTTATATTATATATAAATTAACCAGGTTAATTTATCTGTACTAATGAATGGATTTAATTAAAATGTCAGTCCTATCAGGTAACAGTCTAGCTGAAATGTATAGTTCTAGAGATTGTAAGCTAAAAGGAACAACTAGGATGGACACTGGGTTTGGAACCAGAAGATTCTCTTCCTTGGTTCAAATCTGGCCTCAAACACTTACTATCTCTGTGATGTTGGGCAAATCACTTCACCCTGTTTGCCTCAGTTTCCTCACTGTAAAATGAGCCGGAGAAGGAAATGGCAAACCACTCCAGTATCTTTGCCAAGAAAACCCAAATGGGGTTACTGGACATGACTGAAAAATGACCAAATAATCGACAATTCTAAAATATAGACATCCCTCATTCAAAGGCCCTTTAATGTAGAAGGGACCTTAGCATACATTTATTTAACTGACAAGAAAACTGAAGTATGGTATTGTACAGTGATAAAATAGGAAGAAAATGGGAAGATAAAATAGGAAGGGTTTGAAATTAGGAAGACCTGAATTTTAATTCCACCTGTGACATTTACTAGCTGTGTGATCATTAGCAAGGCACTTTAACCCTCCGAGGCTCAGTCTCCTTATCTGTAAAATGTGAACAATAATACCCTGTAGTCTCTAACTCAGATTTCTTGTGAGGATCTAATGAGATCTTTAAGCTGGAACAGGGGAAGAGGATATTTAATTCAAAATCCTCATTTTGTAGCTGGGGAAACTGAGGTCCAATACTCTAAGAAAAAAACATTTTACAAGCCATAAATATCTGTTATTGTCTGACTTATCCAAGGACACACACCCTATTCATTTGTGTTTGGCAGCCCTCAGAGGTCTGAGACAACTGTTTTCTCAAAGGCACCACTTGACACTCTTTACATAATGAAATATTCCAGAAAAATGGAATGTAAATTAATTTGTTTTCTTTGGCAGATCAAACAATATTCAGTTGAAGGAACTAGGGATATTCATCCAGGAGAAGAGAAGGCCTGAGGCAAAGGAGGCAAAGGAAAGGAAGAAATATAAGAACTGTCTCTAAGTATTTGAAGGGTCATCATGTAGAAGAATTAGAATTTTTCTAACAGAAGTGGGAACAATGGGCAAAAGCTATAAAGAGACCAATTTCAGTTGGATATTAATAGAAAGACTCTTCTTCCCATTAGAGCACTCTCTTGAGAGGTGATAGATTTGTCAACCTTGGAAAGCTTTGTGTAAAGGTTGAAAACTACTTTTCCAGAATTTTCTAGGGGGAATGTTTTTGTGTATGGGTTGGGCTTCCATTCCTTCCAGCTCTCAAATTCTCTTATATTTTCAGTCCCATGCATAGGAGTCCTGTGGACTTTTTCTAAAATTTAAATTAATAATCACTTTCTACTGTTTAATCCAGATCTTGGCAAACAATGGCCCATTAACCCACAGACTATTTTTTTTTCATAAATAGCATTTTATTTTTTTCCAATTACATTTAAAGAGAGTTTTCAGAACTCATTTTAATAAGATTTAATCTAATAAGAGTTTCCCCTCCCTCCCCAAGAAGCAAGCAAATTGATATAGCTTGTATATTAAATGTATTTCCTCATGTTATAAAAGAAGAAATAGAACATAGCCAAAAACAAAAGGGAAAAAAGGGAAAACGATATGCTTCAATCTGCATTTTGACTCCATAGTTCTTTCTCTGGAGGTGGATGGCATTTTCCATCATAGTCTTTTGAATTGCTTTAGATCATTGCATTGTTGAGAACAGTTAATGGCTAAGTACCGTAGCTGATCATAGATCAGTGTTGCAGTTAACATTGTACAATGTTTCCTGGTTCTGCTCACTTCATTCAGCATCAGTTCATGTAAGTCTTTCCATATTATTTTGAAATGTGGCTGCTCATCACTTTTTATTGCACAACAGGATTCCATTACACCAAAACCATCCTTTAATTGATGGGCAATCCCTCAATTTCCAATTCTTTGCTGCCACAAAAAGGGCTGCTATATATATACACATATATATATACATATGTATACACACATATATATATATACATACACACACACACAAAACACACACACACACACACACACATATATATGTATATGTAGTTCCTTTTCCTTTCATATATATATATATGTATGTATATGTAGTTCCTTTTCCTTTTTTTGTGATCTTTTTGGGATACAGACCTAGTACCCACAGACTATTTTTGTAAGACTGGTGAGCTAAGAATGATTTTTTTTTTGCATTTTGAAATAAAGTTTATCATATCAACTCTATCAGGGGCTGCTCAAACCAGTTTTCCAGGCATTTTCAGTGATGAAGGCCCAGATACAATCTCCTCTTTACCCTAGAGGTTATATATATACTCCACCAAACAAGAGGGAGACACTGGAATAATGTCAATCTCTTTATGATTCTCAAAGACCCACTTTCTCTATCTCCCCAGCTCCGTCCCTGCAGTCGGAGGCAGCTGTTCACATTAGCTCTGTCTATATTCTGTCTTTATCCAATTAGAATCTTAGACTATAGAGCAACTTTATCCAATTATACTTTTGGCTCGAGCTCCTGTACACTGGGAAATCTCCACTTTCTTTCCCCACTCCTGGGTGTCAGGGAATCTTAATCATGTGAATACAGAAGAATAGAGTTGATGACAACTCTATATATAGTTTGCATTCATTACACAAGAAATTAAAGAAATGTAATCAAAACATATTAAAACTGCTACTACATGGACTAAATGTCGACAGCACCTGCCAGATTTGGGATGCCCACGATTTATTTAATATGCCCCAAATCTAATTGTTCTTGGGCACAGCTCAGGAGTCCAAATTCAGCTTCTCCCTCTAAGAGCTGTGAATGTGTACCATGTTGGTCTGAAATATCCACAGTGCTTTTATATTCACACTCCAAGTATCCTTTGGGACTTTTCCACTCAGCCTCCCAGGGAGTCATGATCAAGTCCATTAGGGAGCTTGGGAATGGTAACTAGCTCTGTGACTGCTCTCCTGCTTCCAAGCACAGGTTCTCTTTGGCTTGGTTCTAAGTGCTGATTTTCTGAGCCTTGTTCACCCCTAATAGAGTGGTTGGCTGTCAACAAGGGTGGGTTTACAGGAAGAGACTTAGAAGGCTGGCCATTCTTTCCTCTCAGCCACTCCTCCGATGATCACATCGCAAATTCCTCCCTTTTTCAGATTTTTTTTTTCATCTGGTTTCAACTGATTTAAGACAGAGACCTAAAGTCTGGTCAGATGGAGTATAAACAAACAACCCCAAGTAATCATAATCAAAGCAGTGGGACCCTGGGCAGAAAGTCCAGAGCTGAAAGGATTAAACCAGTAGCATTAGCAGTACCTATTTGATTAGGGATCCAGGGCTGGGGAAAAGGGTGAGGTTGATACTAGCCAGAAAGAATCAAGAAGATGTCCCCATAAAGCATGAAGCATATTCTGACTAGAGAAAGTGGCCAACCCCAAGTAATCGCCCGATCAAAACAGTGGGACACTGGGGCAGAAAGTCCAGAGCTGAAAGGATTAAATTCCTTTCAGAATGAACCCCACACTGTTTAAATAGAGAGATCAAAGATAGCATAAAATCATTCACCTGATCTCTTCCATCTCTTCCAATCCCTTTCTTTTATTTTTAAAGATAATTCAGCCCAGAGAGGGAATGAGAGTCATGCAAAGTCACACAGTAAATCGCTGGCAAAGCCAAGCCCTATTCCTCAATCTTTCCATCCTACCACTCCAAGCTTGCCTCACAGGATTGTTATGAGGATCAAATGAGATAATGGATGTAAAAAGAAGTACAAAACCCAACATAAAATCAGGGGATTATTACAATTATAGGACCATGGGAAGCAGGATTTGTAAACAAGGAGAGAAAAGAACAAGCCTGAGGGAAGAGCAATTTCTCTGGAGGTGGGGGTGGGGAAGGAAAGGAAGGGTGCAGAGGGGAGAATCACCCTGAGACAGGCACACAAAGCACACCATTGAAGGAAAGAGAAAGACTGAGACAATATGGAGAGGATGGGAATGCTTTCCAGCATGGAACAAGTGGGTTTTTCCTCTCTCTCTGGAGTCAAAAAGGAAAGTACGGTCAGATATAATCAACAGTTGAACAAAGAACAAAATATTTGTTCCGGTAAATACCCGAGTCTTTCAGAAAGAGTGATTGTAAACATTTCTGCTCTCTAAAGGACTTCTTATAAATTCCCAGCCCATCCGAAGCCACAGGATCGGGTTTGTTCTCAAAGGCAACTTTCCCCTTCAGAGAAATCGAACCGGCTCAAGAGGTGGATCACATCACATTTCGGGGGTTTTGTTGCCAGTGTCTGAAAGTGTGGGATGCACGGAGGGCCATGTAGCTCCTGCAGCTTGCTAAGCACTGAGATTTTAACATGCTAATGGAACTCTAAACATAAGAGACACTGAGCACAGATGTGGTCTAAGCAAAAGAAAAAGGAAAAAACTGCCATGTTGTTTCTCTACAGAAGGAAAGATGCTTTTTGATTTTGATGGATTTTCAAAACCTATTTATTCTTTTATCTTTTTCTCCTTTTCACGGGTGAGCTTACAGCTGCTAACAGGTGCCAGTTGTTTTGAGCAGAGTACTGGTATGTTCAGGAGTTTAGATGCCTTGATGGAAGCCTTGCTCAAAAAAAAAAAAAAATAAACATATCTTTTTTTTTTTAACTGATTTTTTTATTATTTTTTTTTAATATCACTTTGTAAAATTACTCTTAACCAGTGGAACACATACATAATTCTAAAAAAATGCAACATGCAGCATCAGGTTTGTGAAATGAACAAAATCTAACTTTTGCATTTGGTATGTACTGGAAGGCCACAGGGTCCCATGATTCCTATAGAGAACCTCAACCAGTGATGAACCAAATTTTCTCAGAAGTTTAAAACAAAAAGGGCATATCATGTATGTGCTGGTGTACATGCACATTGTACAGCAAAGCAGTTTGGCTTTCATTAAAGAAACCGATGGACAAATCTGACTGGCCTGATGCACAAACTAATGTGATGATGTGATAAATACTGCTAAGACAGTCCCGGGGCCCTTAGACATATCTTTTATATGATTTCCTTTGGAGAAGCAATGGAGGAAGTCATGAAAATCTGAGTTTAGATCTTGCTCCTAAGACTTAATAATTGAGTGACTTTGGGCAAATGACAACCTCTCTCAACCTCGGTTTCCCTCATCTGAAAATAAAGGAATTGGGTTTGAGATCTTCCAGCTCTCAGTTTATGTTCCCCTGATCGACTGAGTGAATTCAGTTTAGAATACAGCAGGTAGTATTTTTTTGTTTGTTTTTGGTCTGGCACACAATAGGTATTTAATAAATGTTAACTGAATGAATTAGTGAATGTTCTTTTCAAACCCTGTGTCAGTGTTAGGGAGTGAGCTATTCATGGGTAAGAACTGACCAGCTGCTTCCTCTTTGTATCATTATAGGTCTTTTCTCCTTTGTGAGCATTTGACTGGAGAATCCTCCCTCTGCCCTCTTCCTTAATTCCTGAGTTTCTCTTCTCCATTGGTGAGTTCTTCTTCCAACATCCCCTTCGGGGAAGGTGCCAGACTAGATTTCTCACATAATCCAGATTATATTAGCATGCCTTAATTTTCTCCTCCCTCTTCAGAAGACCCAAAGGAAACACGATATTCACAATAAGATGTAAAAGAAGTCTGCTTTATTGAATGCAGGGATCAGTTCCATTGGGCCCACAGGTAGAATTGGGCACTCTTCTAAGAGTTCTTCTGGAATCTGAGGATGTGAATAGAAAAATCTAAAAAAGTCCTACCCTCAAGGAGCTTACATTCTAACAAGGGGAGACAATACAGATAAGGGAATGATGGTCAGACAGTGGATATAGAATTTGGAGTTCAGGAAGGACCAAGTTCAAACCTAGTAGTATGTGAGCCTGGACATGTTCCTTAATCGGTTTCAGTTTTCTCAAATGTAAATGAGAATCTGTAAATTCTCTACATAATAGATTTCTAGTAGAAGTAGACTTCTATGGGGCAGCTAGGTGGCACAGTGGATAGAGTGCCAGGTTTGAAGTCAGGAAGATATCCCAGGCATGTTTTTTGTGACCCCATTTGGGACTTTCTCAGCAAAGATACCATAATGGTTTGCTATTTCCTTCTCCAGCTCATTTTACAGATAAGGAAACTGAGGCAAACAAGGTGAGGTGACTTGCCTAGGGCCACAGTTAGAAAGTGTCTGAGACCAAATTTGAATACATGAAGATGAGTCGTTCTGATTCTAAGTCTAGTGATCTACTCATAATGGTACCTAGTTGTTAGCTAGTACACATTAAGTATTTAATAAATGCTTATTTGTCATTTTCATTTTTCTCTGTGTGTTTCTAGTACCTACTCTAGTTCCTTGAACATAATTAATAAATTAATAAACATTTATTTAATTCCTATCATGTGGTAAGTACTGAAGATACAAAAAGAAGCATAAGACAGTTCTTGCCCTCAAGAAGTTTACTATAATGTAATTGGGGAGGCAAAATGCAAACAAACATATATGTGTGTGTATATATGTATATATAAAGCAAGCTATATATAAGATAAATAGGAAATCATTAACAAGAGGGAGGCACTGGAATTAAGAAGGGTTGGAAAAAGCTTCCTGAAGGAGATGGGCTTTTCATTGAGACTTAAAGGAAGACTGGAAAGTTAGTAATTAGTGTGGAAGAGAGAAAAAAAGACATTCCAGGCTTAGGGGACCATCAGAGAAACTGCTCAGATCTGAGAGATGAAGTGTCAGTAGATATTTAATAAATGAGGATGTTGAAGGTATATGATCTGAGAATAGGAAGATAAAAGATTTATTATAAGCATTTTATTTCTTAGTTCAGTTTTACACATTCTCTAAACATCAGCACCAAAGACCTATGTCAACTCAGCAGTAAAAAGTTCATCAGAGAGACAAGCTTCCAGCCAAACATACAGTTGGGAACTTTTCATCCCTCTGATGAGTCACAGTCCAAAAACACCCCCTTCTAGGAAAGCTGGGGAGTAGAGGAGTGGGAAAAAAATAGAGTTTACATCACATGTCAAATCATTGTCCTATAAATTACAAGAGGATCAATGATCCCAACATAAAAAAAAAAGTTTAGAAATAAGAAAAACACAGAATGAAAACACTATCACAATTGAGAAGAGAAAGAAAACTTTTAACTATTCATCAAAGAGAAGATATAATGGAGGAAAAAACAGATGGATTTGATGATATAAACATGAGTCTTTAGGTACAACAAAAAGTAATGCATCCCAAATGAAAAGGAAAGAAACAGATTTGGGGGAAATAAAGTCTTGATTGTAGATAATTATGTTGAAAATTCTTACTGACTTCTCTAAGCTTCCTTTAAGTTTCACTAAAATCCCATTTGGGCAAGTAGGTAGTATAGTAAATAGAATGCTGGACCCAGAGACAGAAAGATTCATCTTTGTGAGTTTAAATTTGGCCTCAGAGGCATACTAACTGTGTAAGCCTCATCAAGTCACTTAGCCTTGTTTGTCTCAGTTTGCCTCAGTTTGGAGAAGGAAACAGCAAACCACTATAATATCTTTACAAAGAAAATTGCCAATGAGGTCATGAAGAATTAGACATACGTGGTTAAATTACAACAATAAAATCCCATTTTCTGCAAAAGTCTTCCCCTAATCTCTCTTACTTCCTGTGTCTTCCATCTATTATTTCCTATTTATTTTGTATATAGCTTGCTTTATATACATTTGTATCTACATTGTCTCTGCCATTATGTTGTAAGCAAGCACTCAAATCTTTTGCTTCTTTTTGTATCTCCAGTGCTTAACAGTGCCTAGGACATAGTAGATTCTTAATGAATGTTTATTAATTGATTTCATCCAAATCAGTAAAAAAAAAAAAGTTAATCTAAACTGAGTAGATCCAGTTTCTAATCAGTAAATGATCCAAAGATAAGAATAGGCAGTTCTCAAAAAGAATAATTCAAATCATCAATAACTACTATTTATCTGTTTATCTCACCTTAACCCTTTAGTTTTGAATGGTTATTGATCATCTAGAATTCAAAGTCGCATTGACATCTAAAGCTAACTATGTCCAAAACCAATCCCTCTTGATTCCTCTCTTCTTTCCATATTTTCTATTATTACTGAGGGCATCCCCATCCTCCAGTCACGCAGACTCACAGCACATCCCTTGCACTCACCATATAGAGCCCATCTATCACTGTCTTACCATTTTCAACTTCACATCTTTCATTATGTCTTCTTTTTTAAGCTTACAAGACCACCATCTTGGTGCAGACCCTCATCGTCTCATGGCTGAACTGTGACAGTTGCCTAGTTATTGGCCTCCCTGTCCCCAGTCTCAAATTATTCCATCCTTCTTTCATTCAGATGCCAAAATGATCTTCCTAAAGTACAGATCTGAGCATGTAAACCCCTAAACTCCAGTGGTTCCCTATTATCTCTCCAATCAAACACAAAATTCTCTTTCTGACTTTATAAAGCCTTTTATAACTTGACCCTTTTTCTCTTTCTAGTCTTCTTATATTTTTCTTCCCTTTACACATAGCCTACAATCCAACAAAACTGGTATTTCTACTGTCTCTAATATATGATACTCCATCTCTCTCCTCTATGCCCTATCACTGACTGTCCCCTATGCTTAAAATGCTCTCCTTCCTTACCTTTGTCTCTTTCATTCCTTCATGACTCAACTTTAATGTCATCTTCCCAGTCCCCAGCTCCACTAATATCTTACTGCTGAGATTTCCTCCATTTTTTTTTTACGGTCTATAGCTTGTATTTATCCAGTTACTTAGAAATTATCTTCCACATTAGAATGTGAATTTTTCTGAAGAGTAAGAGCTGAATTTTTGCTTTTTTGCAAATGACAAGAGTTTAATACCTATTTGCTTATTGACATCCTGAGAAGTTGTTCTAACTCTCTAATATCCAGAGAAATTCAAATTTTCTCTATGTGTTTCAGGATCTATGTGAGATGTATTCCAGAACACGAATTTTCCATTCACTCCTTCGATCATTTTAATCCCACAGATCATGAGAGGAAGTTAAAATTTTGTCTATGTTCTTTCCCTATAGGCTGAGATACCTTTGGAGTGTTACTGCTCTTGAAAAGAGAGCGTGACTGGTCCCATTGAATTAATGTAAGCAAAACTATAACTTGGGTAGGTCAGCTGGTACTTTGCCCCAGGTTAGGGAAACATGTAGGGTGCTGAGTAAGCTTCCTCTCTGCTTAGCCTCATCTATAGTATCTGAAATGACTTTCCTTCAGAACTTTTAGAACCTTCCTCCTTTAGAACATTTCAGTTACTCCACTTGACTCAGGAGAAAAAAAAAATTCTAGGTACAGTTCTAATTGTAAAAGAAATATGATTTTCTTCTTAGCAATCCCTCCAAAACTACAATCAAAGAAACGCAAAATCCTTGATGTCTATTTGGCAGAGAGACTGGTGAACAAGTCTACAGGTTTCAACACATTACCTCAGATGACTTAGAAACAAAAAGTGTCATATAATATGCCTGCAAGGATATGTGTCATCAGAAAGGGAGGCAGGCCAGTCATATAGCAAGAGTGAGAAATGATAGATGGACCCTCTCCTAATACCCAGGGAATATTAAAAGAACCAACCCCCCCCCAAAAAAAAAAAAAACATTGAGTGGATTGACTATATATTTAAATCAAGTAGTAAGCATTCATTAAACATTTATTCTGGATTCCAGGAACTTAGCTAAACAATGGGAAAGCAAATAAAAATTTTATGAATCCATACTTGCCCTTAAGGAGCTTCCATTCTAATAGAAGACAATACATATAAATCAAAAAAAATTATATATACAAAGTTATTGATAACAACCTGAGAGAATAACTGTGATGGGTAGATGTAGGGATGGTCTTGTAAAAGAAAAGTAATTGAATTTTAAAAGAAGTCAATGAGTCTAAAGATTGGGAAGCAAAGACTTCTGGGTATGAGAGTTAGTCAGTGTAAAACACAGAGACAGAAAATAGATTATTGTTTGAGAGGAATGGCAAGTAGACCAATATATTGTACATGAAAGGAAGTAGATTAGGATAGGAAAGGGCTGATTTTTGGAGAGCTTGAAATGCCAGATGATTTCATATTTGATCCTGAAAGTAACAAGAACCTTTTTTGTTTTCTTTTGTTTTGTTTTGTTTTGTTTTTTAGGGATGAGGAGGTTATTACAACATTGTAAGATTGCAGTTTGGGAAATATTATTTCAGCCTCTGGATAGAGAATGAATTTAAATAGGGCAGGAAAGCCAATTAGAAAGCTTTTTCTATAGTCTGAGAGAGATGGTAAGGGTCAGAGCTAGTGAGTGTGGTGTCTCTGTCACTAGAGATAAGAGGTAGGTATATAAGATATTGTAAGAAAAAAAATAATAACAAATTACAAGATTTGGCAAGTGATTAGATATGGGAGAGGAAAAGAAGGCATTAAGGATGACAGAGATTGTGATCCTGGATAAAAGGGATAATCTATAATAATATGAGCCATCAGAAGAGGAGTACCATTAATCAATCAATTAAACATTCAGTGAGCAACTGCTTTGTGCCAGGCATTGTGTTAAATGCTGGGGATACACAAAAAGGTACTTCCAACCTGAATTCTTTTTTTCTGGGCCATATTCTTCTCAAAGTTCCATATGCAGTAAAAGAGAAAGATCTTCTCAATAGATAATCAATTATTCAATCAACAAATATGTATTAAGCTCCTACTATGTGTCAGGCACTAGGCTCAGTGCTGACTATATATTGACTATATATTTGATGCAAAGCTGCAAAGAAGAAACAGCATTGTCCTTTAAGAGTTTAAAATCTGGGGCACCTAGGTGGTACAGTGGATAGAGTACCAGCCCTGAAGTCAGGAGGACCTGAGTTCAAATCTGACCTCAGACATTTAATACTTCCTAGCTGTGTGACTCTGGGCAAGAGTCACAATTGCCTCAGGAAAAAAAAAAAAACAGTTTAAGATCTGTGATTCTTGTATACAGAAGACCCATCCTGATGCTTATAAATTCAAGTAAACATTCATTGACTACTTTCTATATGTCAAATTCCCTCCCCATAAAGTCTCAGAATCACTAGTGACTGAAATTAAGAGCCATTGGGTTCAACCCACATCCAAAGAAGCATCCTCATGGTGACTAATTATGCAGCTTTGATAAGCTCTAGTTTTTTTTTTAAATATATTTTTCTTTGTTTTTAACATTCTTCTTTTTTTTTAAAGTTAAGTTCCAAATTCTCTCCTCTCCCACTCCTTCCATCCACTGAGAAGATAAAAAATATATCAATTATATATGTGAAAGTATGCAAAATATTTCTATATTCACCATATTTTTTTAAAAAATAAGAAAAAATTGTGAAAATTTTATACATCAATTTTCATTCATAGTTTATCAGTTCTCTCTCCAGAAGTAGATAGCATTTTTTCATCATGAGTCCTTTTGAATTGTCTTGAATTATTATATCCAAGGACAGTTTGGTGATACATTGAATAATAAAGTGCTGAAATGGCCTGAATTCAACTCCATCCCCAGATGTTTACTAACTGTATGACCTGGAGCAAGTCATTTAACCATGCTCTTGTTTTTATAAATCCGACTCAATTCTCTATATATTTGAGAAATTAGACCTTTGTCAAAGAAAATTGTTGTAAAAATGTTTTATATTATTTCACTGCTTATGTTATCTTTTAGCAAAATGTAGCCCTCCCTGATTGTCTCTTTTATAAAGTCTATTTTTGCTTTTGCTTTGTCTGATATCATGATTTCTACCCTCTGCCTTTTTTTTTTACTTGAGCTGAAGCATATTCTATTCTGCCCCTGCCCTTTATTTTAACTCTGTGTCCATCTTTCTGTTTGAAATGTCTCTTATAAAAATATATATAGTATTGGATTTTGGTTTCTAATCCATTCTGCTATCCAACTCCATTTTATAAGTTCATCTCATCTACATTCACAGTTATTATTACTAAGTGTTTTTTTTTCCTTCTGTCCCATTTTCTTCTGATTATTCTTTTCCTTCTTTTTATCTTGTCCCTCCTCAAAAGTCTATTTTATTTCTAAACATTTCTCCTTCAATCTGCTCTCACTTTTACCATCCTCCCCCCGTTCTTTTATGCTCTCATCCTTTTCCTTCCCTTTCCATTTCCCTATTGGATAAGGTGGATTTCTATATACAATTGACCAGACATACACACATATGCGTGTGTACACATGTATATATACATATATACGTATATGCATACATGTGTATAAGCATATGTACATATATATACATATCTATGTGTACATTCTTTGAATCAAATCCATTGAGGGTGAGGTACCAGCATTGCTCATCTCCCATTTTCCATCTAGTGTAAAATCTCTTCTTTGTGAACCTCTTTTATGTGAGAAAAAAATTTCCCCATTCTATCTCTCCTTTCCGCTTCTCCCAGAGCATCCCTCCTTCTCTCTCTCTTTCTCTCTCTCTCTCTCTCTATCTTTTTTTTTTTCCCTGAGGTGATTGGGGTTAAGTGACTTGCCCAGGATAACACAACCAGGAAGTGTTAAGTGTCTGAGGTCAAATTTGAACTCAGGTCCTCCTGACTTCAAAGCTGGTGCTCTATCCACTGCGCCACCTAGCTGCCCCCCCCCCTCTCTCTCTCTCTTTTTTTTATTTTTTGAGATTATTCCAACATAATTGTCCTCGGTCTATAAAGGCACCCTCTAATTGTCCTAATAACGATAACTTTTTAGGAGACATATGAATCATCTTCCCATGTAGCAATGCAAACAGCTTAAGCTTATTGATTTAATCTTATGCTTTCTCTTTCATGTTTACATTTTTATGCTTCTATTCAGTCTCATATTTAAAAATCACATTTTGATTCAGCTCTGGCCATCTCATTGAGATTGCTTGAAATCCCTCTATTTCGTTGAATATCATTTTTTTTTCTTTGAAGTATTGTACTCAGTTTTGCTGGATATGTTATTTTTGGTTGTAATCCTAACTGTTTTGTCCTCCAGCATATTATATTTCAAGATCTCTGACCTTTTAACATAGAAGCTATTAAATCTTGTGTAATATTTACTGTGGCTCCATAATATTTAAATAGGTTCTTTCTGATTGCTTGTAATATTTTCTCCTTGACCTAAGAACCCTTGAATTTGACTATAATATTCCTGAGAATTTCATTTTAGGATTTCTTTCAGTAAGGGATAAGTAGATTTCTATTTTACCCTTTGGTTCTAGGATATAAAGTATGTTTTCTTTGATAATTTCTTAAAATATGATGTGTAGATTTTATGGCTATCTCTTCTCTGTTTTCCAGATCAGTTGTTATTCCAATGAGATATTTACTTTTTTTTTAAAACTATGATTTATTGTTTCTTGACATCTCACACAGTCATTAGCTTCTTACTTATCCAATGTGAATTTTTAAGGTATCATTTTCTTCAGTGAGCTTTTGTACTTCCTTTTCTCTTTGACCTATACTAATTTTAAGTAGTTCTTTTCTTCAGTGATTTTGTTGTGTCTCTTTTACCATTAGGTCAATTCTATTAATATTTTTTTTTGCTTCTTATCAAATTGTTAATTCTCTTTTCATAATTTTTTTTCATTGCTCTCATTGCTTTTTTTTCAATCTTTCTTCTTTCACTCTTTTCTCTTTCTTTAACTCTATCAGGAATTTTTATTGGGCTTTATCTAATCAATAGTTTTCTTTGAGGTTCCTTTGTAACTGTTTTCACATTGTTGTCTTCTTCTAGTTTATATCTTGATCTTCTCTGCCACTGTAGTAGTTTTTAATCATTTTTTTCTTTTTGGTATTTATTCATTTTTCAACTCTTTGAACTTTTTCTATGGGCTTTATTTACTTAGGGATGGGCAAGCACTGTGCCAAACTTTAGGTTTTTTTCATACCTCTTCAGGACTAGTTCTGAAAATCTGAAAGCTTTCAATGCTTTCAAGGTGATATCATTCTAGAAGAAATATGATCATTATTCTCCTAGCTTAGACTCTAGTTTTTACCCAGGATGGAATCCTGCTCCCCTGACACTACAAGTACTAGCATTCCTCTTGATCCCTGTTATCTTTTGCCTGATCATAAATTACATCCTGAAACTGTGACCCAAAAATACGTATGGACAATCAGCACCAGCTATACCCACTGGCAGCAATAGATCACCTGTAATCTTTCTCTCTGAAAGGGGTTTCTCTCCAACCCCTTTATCACCTCTAAACCCAGAGCTTCCAAAGGTTCTGCTGCTGCAATGGTCCCTATTGCTGCTGCATCATGAGTAAGCTCTGGAAAGCCTTCACCTTAATGTCACAGATCTCTCCTTCAAACTTTCTAAGTTTTCTTCAGCTGGAAAAATGTCTCACCCTATCCTTTTGAGGTTGCTATAAAATTTGATTTGAGGCACTATTTAAAAGTTATTTGGAGGGGAATTTTGCTCCTCCACCTTCACAAGTTCTGCTCATGAGGGATCTCTACAGTATCCTGAATAGGTTCCCTGTAATTGGTTGAGGCTTGAGTTGATGCACTGAGATCCCAAGCACATGAGGCTAAATAGTAATTGGACCATACTCTATTAATATATATGCTTGGAGAAAGAATGGCCCCTGCCCGCTCTTTGTGCAAATCCTGATGTGTTTTATAGGAAATGACAATTTTGGTGGGTGGAGACAGGGGAGTGGAAAGGGAAGCAGAAAGAGAGACTGCTGGCTGGCTTCTTGACATAGCTTCTTGCATTGCTATTGCAAACCCCCTTCTCCTCCGATCCCCCCTTCACCTGCAATCCCCCTTCACCTCTGCTAGCTGGCTTCTTATCGCAGCTGCCCATATTGCTATAACAATCCCCCTTCACCTCAAAAAGAATAAAGATTGAAGATTTTCCCCTTAACCTGAATTCCTGATTCCGGCTGATTTTAAATACACGGTCATCACAGTTCCCGGACTTGAGTTTGAATCCTATCTCAAACACATGTCAGTTGTGTGTTCCTAGGTAAGTCACTGAAATTCTCTTGGTTTCAATTTCTTTATGAATCATTTTTTCAGATGAGATAATATATGCAAAGCACTTTGCATAACCTAATGCTCAGTATAAATGGGAATTATCATTATTACTCCAGTGACTCATTAAAGTATGGACATGGCTAATGCCAGCAGAATACAGGCCCTAGCAGGTCTTACCAAGCTGGGTGGCATCCAGATACAAGCCTGGTAAGTGTCAGAAGGTCAGCGTGGCTAAGTTTGGGAAAGCTCAGCAGCAGAAGGGTTGGTTGCCAGGTAAAAATATTTTTATAAGAAAAAGTGTGTGTGTGTGTGTGTGTGTGTGTGTGTGTGTATGTGTGCGCATGCGCACGTGTGCGCTCATGTGCCTGAGCAATGGGCAGAAGTTAAAGAGTTCAATTTTGGCATGATATGAAGAAAAACTTACTAACTTTTAGAACTATCCCTAAAACAGACTGCCTGGGATGTAGTAAGCTCAACATCACTAGGGGTTTTTCAGCAAAAATTGTTTAATCACTCACTGGGAATATAGAGGAAATTCCTCTTCAGGGAAAGGCTAAATCAATCCCTTAAGAGTTCCTTTCTAACTAACCCTTGGGCATTCTGGGATTCAAAGTCTACTGACCTAGGAGTGTCAAATCCACAATTTTCATTGGTTGAAGTTCTTCTACTTCTAATGATATCACCAGATTCTTAATACATTGAAGAGAAAATATAGAATGTCCAAAGTAGGATTTTTTTTCTTTTGCCTGTCAGTCTGTAAGTCAATAAACATTTACTTAGCTCTTACTCTTTGCCAAGCACTGTATTAAGCATTGGAGATACCAAAAAAAGGCAAAAATAAGGTCTCCACTCACAAGGAGCCCAGAACTAATTTGAATATATTTATGTACAATATTTGTGCAACTTATATAGTGTATCTTTTTCTCTCTTCAGTTTATCCTTACATAGCATTTATCCCAAAACTATAGTCATAAAAGTAGAGTTGCGAGCCACTTCAGAGGTCATCTAATTCATCCCCTTCATTTTATAGATGGGGAAACTGAGAACTGGAGAGACTGATTGGTTTAAGATTATAGAGATAAGAAATGGTTGAATCAGGATTTGAATTCAGATCCTATTATTCCAAGTCCAGCACTTTTTCCACAGTATGAGCTATTTGGAGGTCAGCATTCCTATGCCCCAGAGCATTTAGATAGCACGATTGTATACTGAAAGTCAAGCCTGGAATAAGGAGAACCTGAGTTCAAATTCAGCACTTACTTGCTATGTGATCCTCAGCAAATCATTTTACTTCATGTGCCTCAGTTTCTTCATCTGTCAAATGAGCTGAGGAAGGAAATAGTAAATCACTCTTAGCATATTTGCCAAGAAAATTTCAAATGGAGTCACAGAGTCAGACATGACTGAAAAACAACTCAAAGGCAACAATGAATTTCTATTCCCATGATATTATTGTCATTGTCCTTCATTCTCAATCAGAAGGCTGATGTCTTGACTTGCAAGTGAATTGGATTTAAGTGAGGTGGAGCTGTACAAAATCATGATAACTTGTCTTTAGAATCTGCCAAATGAATATTCATTATGTAGATATCCTTTGCTTTACCTGATAAAAGCATTACTATAACTCTCAATTTCACATTTTCGTGCCCCATTACAATATGAAAATTTTTTTCCTCAAAATCTTTGGAGAAAGGTGCTCCAAGTATTATTATCTCCTTTTTTTACATATAAGGAAATTGAGGTTGAGAGATATTTAGTGACTGATCCTTGATCAGCTCATAAGTATCTGAAGTAGTTTTTGAAATCTTCTTGGATCACAGATTAGGAGTCACCAAGTCCATCCTTCTCTTTCTACAAAGGAGCCGAGAGTTGGGAAATAGTTTCCCTAAGTTCTGACAGGATCTTCCAGCTGGTATCCCCTTTAGCTGTAAATCTGTGATCCTATAATCCTATCCAGCCAGCTCCTCTGACATCATATTCATCATTCTTTATTTCCCATCATTCTCCATGCCACGCAGCTCTACCACCACAGTCCCATCCATCCGGAAAAAACAAAAGACACTCCACATTTAGCTTAGCTTAGCTTAGTCAATGGAATCCTATCACTCCATTGCTTTCACAAGCAGGCTTGTAAGAGTTCATTTACTGATTGTTCTTTAATTGACTGTGGCTTCTAATGACCTCCCTTTGCCTCACCCCCAATTCTCTATCAAGCCATTAATTAGCTATTTAAAAAAGCCTTCTGTACACCAAAGGAAACACACCTATCCTCTGGAACCCTGCAGTGCCTCCTTTTACAAGATGAAAACTCCCTTTGTAATGGAAATAATCGCTCTGCTAATTAATCACATTTATAAGTTTAAGATTTCATCTATGGCTTTACTTACAGCCAGGCACGCCTGTATTTTCACACTTTGTTCCAAACCAGTCAAGGCCTTTCTTTGTTCAACTCTCAGCATGTCAGAAGAGCATCAGCTTTACAGGAATAATAATAATAATAATGACTGGTATTTGCATGACATTTTTAGGTTTCCAAGCTGCCTTACAACCCATTATCTCATTTGGGTGCTTGTCCCAAGCCTTTCAGGTAGATATTGAAGGTATTACAGTCTCTAAGAAATTCACCCATGGTTATGCAGGGGGAGGACAAGATTGGAACTAACCTCCCTCCATTCCATTATCCCACTATCCCATTGGGCAACAGTAAACATTTTCATTTTTTATCACAAATGACAAGAGCCAACTGAAAGATGATCAGACAAGATTTTGATCCACAATTTCTGTTTTCCTCCTCATGACTAAGGATTGTTCAACTGAGGCTGCCTCATGAATACCCTTTAAAACTCAAATCAATTATCCAAAGCCCTACTGAGTTCATTTGAAGGGCCCCAAAATGAACTTCCAAGCATTGTTCCTAAAAGATTCAGTTTTTATGTTGGGACAAGTAAGGTGTGATGGTCAAGAGCATCTAGGCTTACAAGTGGACCATAACTCAAATCTGCTTTCCAGTCGCTTTAATCAACAAGCATTTATTAAGCTCTTACTGTATTCCAGGTGCTGTGCTAGGCACCAAGAATACAAAGACAAAAACTAATCAGTGCCTACCCTCAAGGAACTTATATTCTATCTGGGGAAATAACATGTCCACATAAAAGTGGATATATAATTTATGCAACAAAGTAAGTTTTGGTGGGACACTGACAGCTGGAAGATTGAGAAAGGCTTCATATAGGTTGTGTTCAAGCTGAACTTTTAAAGGAACTAGAGGTTCTAATATATGGGAGTGAGGAGAAAGTGCAGTCCAGACACGGGACAAAAGTAGGGAGGGAAGAGATCATTATTGCAAGTGAGAAACATTGAATCGGTTGGTTTGGCTGGAATATAGAGTATAGGAAGTGAAATGCTTATGAAATAACCCTTGAAAGGGAGACTGAAACTAGATTATTATTGGCTTTTTATGCCAAATAGAGAAGTACATACTTTACTCTAGAGTTTAAAGCTCCTGGAGCTTTTTGAGAAGAATGATGTGGTCAGATCTAGGCTTTAGGAAAATCACTTTGTCAGCTAGAAGAGAATGGATCAGAGATGGAGGCTGGAGGACCAATTAAGGGCTGATACTATAGTCCAGACAAGAGATGATAGTGCCCTTGATCAGGAGAGAGACTGTTAATAGAGATAGGAGCATAATAGGAAGGTAAAAATGACAAGATTTGATAACTGAATCAACACAGGGGGAAAAGAGAAGTGGGGATGATTCTAAGATTGTCAACCTGTGTGGGAGTTCAAATGTTGGGTTCTTGTTCTTCTTTAAAATATTATAAAAGTTCTCTCTGGGTGCCTTCCCTGGAATCAGGATTTTGTCGGTCCCTGTTCGGGCGCCAAAATGTGGTGAGTTTCTTCTTCTTAAAACACAGCCAGTTGATAAAAGTTCAGATCTTTTATTATCTCCAATATAGCCCGGTTCTAGACATGTTTTAGCTATGGATTTCCAGTCATTCAGGGTTGAGATTTCATAAGACAAATTATCCAATAACATCTTCACATAAGATGATGTAGTCCCATAAAGAGTGCAACCCTTTTTCAAATCTTTAATTTTTCCCAAATTAAAAGGAGTGTTCATGCTGGCACATGAACTAATGAACAATTGGAGTCTTCATTATAGGTGTTCTTCATCTGGAATCCACAGATGGGTCTGTTAGCCCCATGTTGGGCGCCAAAATGTTGTGAGCTTTTTCTTCTCAAAACACAGCTGGTTTAGCTTAGAGCCCTCCGGATGTCTCCAAATCCAAAGGTTCTGTCCTTCAGCCTCTGCCTCTGCTTTCTCCAGCCTCCAACCAACACAGAGATGGAATGAATCTCTTGTCTCCTTCACTTGGGGCTCGGCTAACTTTCTGGTGAGTCTTTCAGACCAGTTTGGTCTCAGTGGGGAGCGTGCAGGAGCCCAGCCACCAACTCCTCTCCAATGCAGCTGAACTCTCTTCTGTGACCAGCCAGCCAAGTGGAATATATATTTTCTCTTGCCTTGCCTCAGAGAGAGGGCTTCTGGCATAACTCCGCTGAAATCCGCCTCTGTCTGTTTCTTTTATCCAAGAGGGAGGAATTGTGGGATATGAGAGAGAGGGATTATGGGTTTTCTCCCATAGTGTTCTCTGGCCCAAAGAGCTTCAAGGGAGGTGTGAACTCATAAAGGTACAAAGTTTACTTTGTGAAGCTGGCATACTTGTGAACTCCAATGAGTAAAGGTGTAAACACAAGCCTTGTATTAATTAGTCCTACTTAGTACCTTGTTTCAGGTTCTGCCCAAAACATCTTCTTGTAAGATTAGATCAACTCTAATTAGTTAGCAGTTTGTAAGGATTCCAACAAACCTGGGTGACTGGACAGATGGACATGTTCTCAATGGGAATAAGGAACATGGTAAGAGAGATAGGTTTTGGCCATGTTGAATTTAGAGATGCCTACAAGATATATAGTCTTGGAAATATGCAACTGGCAATTGGTGATAAGGGACTAGAGCTTGGAAGAGAAAATAGGATTATATATATATATGTGTGTGTGTGTATGTGTGTGTGTGTATGTGTGTCTATATATGTATATGTATGTAAATTATATGCATAGTAATGCTGAATGAGCCCTTAAGAACTAATGAGATCCATGGGAGAGATGGTACGGAGAGAATAAAAAGAGAGACAGTTTTAGAGGACATGCACAATTAGGGAGCAAGATATGAGTAAAGATCTGGAAAAGGAATGGTCATAAATGTAGGAGGAAGAGAACAGGATCATAAAATCTCAGAAAGTAAGATTTTGCAAAAGGAAAAGATGTTCAACAGATCCAGATGCTGCAGAAAAGTCCAGAAGGGTCTAAGAAAAGCCCATCAGATTTATTTCTTTTTGTTTTTGAACAATCTAAATTAAGTGACTTGCCCAGAGTCACACAGCTAATAAGTTTCTGAGGCTAAATTTGAAACAACTGAATGATAACACTGAAAATACCATCTCCTCATATTGCTTCTCTTCATTCTAGGTTTAAATCCTTTTGGACTCAATACAGATTCTCCAATCCTTTGCCTTAGTAGTTAGGGGGCTCTTTCTCCTTAAATTATCTTGTATTTATTTATTTACCTGTGCACATCTTATCTCCCTAGTAGAATGAAAGCCTATTCTGCCTTGGTATAGTTCTGTGTACCTGGAGATCAAAGGACATTGAGAAGGTCACATAGTCCTGCCTATTTACCAAAGGCAGGTTAAGCTTAAGTTGAACAATTCTTGACTCTTAAACCCATTTTTTCCCCTATGTCAAGATACCTTTCTTCCTTCCCTCAGAATGAACCTATTCTCCCACTTTACTGAAACCATTACAATTTGGAAAGAAGGAATGGAGGAAGGAAAGGCATAAAACTTACTTTTCTCCCTCACTCACACTGTCTTTCCTCTATATCATCTTTTTAGAAGTAGTGTGGTAAAGTGGAAAAGGGGAATCAAAGAATCTGGATTCAATGCCTGACTCACCTAGTTAATACCGTGATATAGAGCAAGTTATTTAATTTCTCTGAGCCTCAGTTTACTCATCTATAAAATAAACTGGACAAAATTGTCTCTAAAGTCCTTTATAATGACAAATTTATTATTCTGCAATCTTAACACTTAAGTCTCCAGGTAAAACCATTTTAAAAGGAATTAAGGAAAACCCAGGGATCCATGGAATCTCATTCAGATCTTCTCAAAATATGGCAATATTATGATACTATCTAGTCTTAGGAAATATTGTGAGGGACTTATAATCATTGGCATATCATTGAGAATCATTGAGGAAAAAAAATAGGAAGACATCAACCGCATCATTTTACAGAGGAAGAAACTGAGACCAACAAAAGATTTCTTTCCATCCAACATCTTTCTTTCTTCCCAACTTTAGAGGAAGTGTCTTTTTAATGTCTTCCGGCCAGCCAGGAGCATCCCCAACCACACACTCTCACTCACCCAATCAGTTGCCAAATTCTGTTTCTAAGTTCAGAACATTTATTATATATTTTCCATCTTTGCTTACACAACCATAACCATATTTCAGGCTCAACCTCACCTTTAAGTTGTTGTTATTGTTGTTTGGTTATGTTCAGTTGTGTCCAACTTTTCGTGCCTCATTTGGAATTTTCTTGGCAGAGACACTGGAATGGTGTGCCATTTCCTTCTCCAGATCATTTGACAGATGAGGAAACTAAGAGAAATAGGGTTAAGTAACTTGTCTATGATTACACAGCAAATAAGTGTCTGAGGCTGGATTTGAATTCAGATATTCCTGACTTATAACCCAGTGCTCTATCCCAGGGCACCTAGATGCACCTATCTTATCCTTGAACATCCTTCTAATTGGTTTCCAACCTCAGGTTCCACTCCTATAACTTAGCTACCATAGTGATTTTCACAGCTCTGCCTACCAGCTACCCTCTACCCCAATAAACTCTAATTGTTCCTATACCTCCAGGATCAAAAATGGAGCTGTCTACTTGACATTTAAAGTCCTTTATAATCACACTTTCCTTCCTTCCTTGCTAGTCTTCTTTCCCCTCAGTGGCCCATGCAGCTAGCCTGGCTTTCTTGCTGTTCCTTCCACTCCACATAACCCTACTCTTCTTTGCCTTTTCAAGCGCCTAGAATACTCTACTCTTCTCCCCCACCTCCTGGCTTCCTTGACTACCTTCTAGCCTTGGCCCAAACCCATCTTCTGCAGACAGCCTTTCCTGCTTTGCCTCTTAGCTGCTGGAGCCTTCCCTGTCCTCTTCCATCTGCTTTTGCCTAAGTTTTACATGCACTTTATTATTTACATGTTGTCTCCCCCATTAAAATGTAAACTCTTTGAAGACAGGGACAGGTTTGGCCCATAATGAGTGCTTTTTATCCACTGACAGAAAGGTGAAAAAGGGAAGGAAGGAGTGGGAGAGAAGGAGGAAGGGAAAGAGAGAGACAAGAAGAAGAAAGAAGGAAGAAGAAGAAGAAGAAGAAGAAGAACAACAACAACAACAACAACAACAACAACAAGAAAAAGAAGAAGAAGAAGAAGAAGAGAGGAAGAGGGAGAGAGAGAGAGAGAGAGAGAGAGAGAGAGAGAGAGAGAGAGAGAGAGAGAGAGAGAAACAGGAAGGGAGGGAAGGGGAGAAGGGGAGAGAGGACAGAGATGGAGAGACAGAGACAGAGAGAAATGAATGTGTGTCCCTGTGAGTGAATGTTTCTCTCTAAAAGTCAGTTTCTTTTCTCTAGTCAATTACATTCCTGCCACAACTATATCACAGAATAAATGGGCAGGGAGAGGCTTTTCTACTAAAAGGTAACTGGTTTTTTGGGTGTGCAGTAAGCATCGAGAACAGATATGGGCTAGGTGATTTTCTTTTTGCTCAAAAAAAAAAAAGTTGTCAAAAGCTGTAGTCAGCACTGCCAGCCTCCACCCCACCCCCTTTGCTGCATGGACAGCCTCTGGGAAAAACTACTTCCTTTCACCTATATAGCTTATGTCTGAATCACTGATTGCCTAATACCTGCAGTAGGTCATGGCTTTGAAAGGCTGCATCATACACAGGAAAAGATTATGGAAATGCTGCCTCTGCTACTTACTTAGGTTCCCTTCTCTGGGCCTTCCTTAGTTTCCTTCTCTGTCAAGTGAAAGAGTTGGGCTGAATCATTCAGATTATATATCAAAACTTAGAAGGACCCTCAGGGGCTCTCCAATCTAACACTACAGCTGAAGAAGACAGAATTTAGGCAAGATGACTTGGGTGTTGGTAAGCTTTAGAAGTGAGATTGAAACGCAGGTCCTCTGAGGTTTCCCTAATTATAAAAGGCATTCTGCATCTCTGTTCTGTTCAATTGCTCCAGCATTGGAGCAACTCTTCATGATCCTATTGGGATTTTCCTGACAAAGATACTGGAATGATGTGCCATTTCCTTCTCCAGCTCATTGGACAGATGAAGAAACCGTGAGACAGAAATTGGATTATTTAACATTTTACAAATGAGGAAAGTGAGGCTTCAAAAGGTTAAACTGCAAACACAGAGCAGGGCAATGGGAAGGATTTGGGATTTGGAGTGTAGTTCTCAGTGAATTGGGCTTCAGCTCCCTCTCTTGCAAGCAAAGCAAAGCAAACAAACAACCAAAACAGAAAAAAACATGGAGCTTAGCCTCCATGGCTAATATGGAGCGAGAGGGTCCCTTCCATCTGTCCCTTCTAATTCAAGAACTGGGATCCACTCTCCTTTCCCTAAAACAGCTATTGGAAGCAGAGGAGAGGCTACACTGCCACCTGCTGGCCACCCTTCCTCAATGGCCGTCTGTGCTCTTAGATCTTGCTCAGTCCTGTGTTTCTTCTCCCTGGCTTTGGGAGCTGCCGCCTGAAACATTGGGTGGTATGGCTCCAGGCATGGAAATGCATGATTTCCCCTGTATTAATATCCTCATTATTGAACGTTGGCATGTGAGGAGAGAGAAAGAAATTTTTTTTTTAGAAATTCTTTCTTCTCTTCACTCCTTCTGAAGTTGGAAAGCAAGGTCAGAAACCTGGGAGTGGCTGGGTATGTTTAGGATTATGTTTATTATTAATCATTATTATTATAGCACCATAATGATGAATAAGCATAAACCCTTTAGAACTTCAGTTTTACACCCTATTAATTCTGGCCCCTAAACCGGTACATTGCCATGTGGCGAAAGGGGTTTACAAGACTGGGTATATTTATGAGAATCGAACAGGACCTGGGAAAAGACTGGGGAAACAAAACCAGACAACCACAGTGTGGGCAAGTGCATTTCTATATGGAACTAGGAAATCATCTTGCAAGTATCTTTGGGGGTTTGGGATACAGGTGGGGTGTGTGTGTGTGTGTGTGTGTGTGTGTGTGTAACAAGACAGAATGAGTGACAAAGACAAGAACAGAGAGAGAATGAGACAAAGGGAGACAGAAATGGAGACAGAGAGTGAGAGACATCGATAGAAAGAGAGACAGGAAGAGAGACAGAGAGTGAGAGACATCGATAGAAAGAGAGACAGGAAGAGAGACACAAAGAAAATGAGACAGAAAGAGATGAGACAAAAAGAGAGAGGAGACATAGAAACAGAGACAGAGAAAGAGATAGACAGAAGAGAATGAGAGTAAACGAGACAGAAAGAGAATGAGAGAAAGATGAGACAAAAAGAGAAAGGAAATATAGGAACAGAGACAGAGAAAGAGAGAGACAGAAGAGAATGAGAGTAAATGAGACAGAAAGAGAATGAGAGAAAGAGATGAGACAAAAAGAGAAAGGAAATATAGAAACAGAGACAGAAAGAGAGAGACAGAAGAGAATGAGAGTAAATGAGACAGAAAGAGAATGAGACAGACAGAAAGAGATGAGAGAAAAAGAGAGAGGAGACATAGAAACAGAAACAGAGAAAGAGAGACAGAAGAGAATGAGACAGACAGAAAGAGATGAGAGAAAAAGAGAGAGGAGACATAAACAGAGACAGAGAAAGAGAGAGACAGAAGAGAATGAGAGTAAATGAGACAGAAAGAGAATGAGAGAAAGAGATGAAGCAAAAAGAGAGAGGAGACATAGAAACAGAGACAGAGAAAGAGAGAGACAGAAGAGAATGAGAGTAAATGAGACAGAAAGAGAATGAGACAGACAGAAAGAGATGAGAGAAAAAGAGAGAGGAGACATAGAAACAGAGACAAAGAAAGAGAAAAACAGAGAAGAGACAGAAACAGACAGAGAGAAGAGAATGAGAGAGAATGAGACAGAAAGAGAGGGAAGAGAGACAGAAAGAGAGACAGAAAGAGAATGAGACATAGGAACAGAGACAGAGACAGCGAAATGAATGTGTGTGTCTGAGAATGAATGTTTCTCTCTAAAAGTCAATTTCTTTTCCCTTGTCAATTACATTCCTGCAGCAAATAAATCACAGAAAAAAAAGGGGGGGGCGGCTTTTCTACTAAAATCATTTCGAAACAGAAAGAAACAATCCTTGCTCGTGATACAATTAAATCATTCTCCCCCTTCGTTGTTCCCAACTTCATCTCAGTCAGGAGTTTTTCCCGGGGCTCCCCCGCCGCCTCCGGCTCGCAAATCAAGGGACTCCCCGGACCAGAACTGAACAAATGAGGGTTTGGCGTGCCTTTTCCTTTTAAACATTTCTCCAGAAGTGTGTGGCTCGTGTTTGGGAAGGTAAAGGGTTGCGGTGCTTGTTACTGGGTTCTCCCCCGACCCCGCTCTGTTTGGGAAGTCTCCTAAACGATCCAGTAGATCTCATTTAAACAAATCTGCCTACGGCGGCGAAGGTCGAAAATCCGCAGTAGTGGCTGCAGCCGCTGCCGGCTGGGAACTCTGACTTCAGAAGGAGATCTGTTATATGCACCTTTGCACACTGTAAACACCTACTTTCCAAAGGCATTTCCTTTCTTTTAAGGAAAAGTCCGTGTCCCTCCCCAGCACCCCAGCAACTGCAGAACTCTTCCAGATCCATGCGAGGCGAGCCTTTGGTTCAGTGAAGGGGGCGGGGAGGGGGAGGGGGAGAAAAAATTGTATCTTTTGCTTATTTCTGCCTATTTTTCTTGTATTTCCTTTCTTTCCAGTATTTTTAGTTCCTGTGATAAAACCTTCTCTGTGTGGATTCAAAAACCCCATTCCTGGATAACATTCTGTCACTGAAATGTCCAAAAAACTATTGCTTTTTTTTTTTTTTTTTTTTTTTGAATGAATGGTTCTTTTCCTGAAACCAGAGCTCTGGCCCTGGCTCATTTTAAGGCAGACAGAAAACCAGAATTGGGTGGCAGTTAGGGTGTAGGTTTTTTGTTTTTTTGTTTTTGTTTTTTTGCCATGTTTGGAAAACCTCTTTGCAATTTCCCTATGAGCCAGACTTATTTTTTTTTTCCAAAGGCGCCTTTTAGCAAGTACCAGATTCTTTGCCTCTACCAGGCCAGATACAATCCTGATGAGGGATAATTAAATCTCAATCTCTCCGCCCCCCCCCAACTCTCTCTTTCCTTTCCCCCCTTTCTTTCTCCCCTTTTCACTCTCATTTTTTCTCTCTCTATTTCTTTCCTCTCTATTTTTCTTTCTCTCCCTCTCTCTCTGCCTCTCTTTTTCTCTTTGAGTTTCTCTCTCTTTCTCTTTGAGTTTCTCTCTCCTCTCTCTTTCTCTTTTATTTCTCTCTCCCTTTCTCTCTTTGTCTCTATCTCTCTGTCTTTTTCTCTCTCTCTCCTTTTATGTGTCCCAATTATAAATGATCTTGGTCCCCAAAATGTTGCAATTTCAAATCTTAATCAAATAACCTCTTTAATTGTGCTCATCAATAGCAAATCCCAGTTTTGTTTTGTTTTTTGTTTTTTTTTTTCCATAGGGAAATTTCATGATCTTTGATCAGGACCAGAAAAAGTAAAGCTTTCCAGTTTTCTTTTTGCAATCTCCCATAGGCCTCTAGAGCTCTTTCTTGGCTACCAACTTCAAGCCAATTTTCTGCCCTGTTTGAAAAGGGGGGTTTTGTTTGGGTTTATTTGGGGTTGGCCGTGTGTGTGTGTGTGTGTGTGTGTGTGTGTGTGTGTGTACATCCGCACAGAGCACAAACGATTTTGTGATATCATTTGCAGTCTGCTGCTTTGAAGTGTCTCCATAAATTACGGTTCAGATCTTCCCAAAGTGGACCGGCTTGGCCTCTTCACTCCCAGCCCAAACTGGAGTGAGGGCAAGACACAAAGGCTGGAGAGGTGCAACCGAGAAGGGGAAGGGGGCCACGGGTGGGGACAGGACCAGTGAAAAGGGAAGAGAGAAGGCACCCAAGGTATATTGGAAAATATTGTGGTTGGGGGGGGTGTTTTTGTTGGGGGAAAGAAGAAAGAAAACTCGCCCCATTGTTTGGTGTTCCGCCTGTTTCGTGGTTAGTCCTGGGCACAGAAATTAAATATTACAAATGGAAAACAGAAAGGAGGGATGGGGGTGGGGAAATAGATTGGTTTCCCCTTTTCATTTCCTTTGTCAAGAATATTACTTTGGAACATCAGAAAGAGAAGGGCTACAAAGCTGGAGGACAGCTCTTTCTTTCTTTCTTTCTTTTATTTCTTCCCTTTTTTTCTTCCTTTCCATTTTCCTTTTTTGCTTCCTTTCTTTCCCTTTTCCTTCCTTCCTTCTTTCTTTTTTCTATCTTCCATTCTTTTTTCTTCCTTCCTTTCTTTTTTCTTCTTCCTTCCTTCCTTTTTTCTTCCTACCTTCTTTTTCTTTCCTTTTTTCCTTCTTTGTTTCCCTTCTTTTTCTTCCTTCCTTTCTTTCTCTCTTTCTTTTTTCTTTCTTTCTTTCTCTCTTTCTTTTTTCTTCTTCCTTCCTTCCTTTCTTTTTTGCTTTCTTTCTTTTTCACTTTCTTCTTCCTTCCTTCTTTCCTTTTTTCTTTAGTCTCCCTTCCTTCCTTTCTTTTTCTTTTTTCTTCCTTCCTTCTTTTCCTTCCTTCCTTCCTTCTTTCCTTCCTTCCTTTCTTCTTCCTTCCTTTCTTTTTCTCTCTTTCTTTCTCTCTCCTTCCTTCTTTCCTTCCTTTCTTTTTTCTTTCTTTTTTCTTCTTTTCTCTCTTTCTCTCTTTTTTCTCTTTCTCTTTTTCTTTCTTTTTTCTCTTTCTCTCTTTCTTCCTTTCTTTTTTCCTTCCTTTCTTTTTTGCTTTCTTTCTTTCTTTTTTCTTCCTTCCTTCTGTCTTTCTTCTTTCATTCTCTTTCTTTTTCACCTTTTCTCTTTATTTTCTTTCTTCCTTCCTTCCTTTCTTTTTTCCTTCCTTCCTTTCTTTCTTTCTTTTTTCTCCCTTTCTTTCTTTCTCTCTTTCTCTCTCTTTCTTTACCTTTCTTTTTCTCTCTTTTTCTTTTTCTCTCTCTTTTTTCTCTTTCTTTCTTTTTCTCTCTTTCTTTCTTTTTCTCTTTCTTTCTTTCTTTCTCTCTCTTTCTTTCTTTCTCTCTCTCTTTCTTCCTTCCTTCCTTCCTTTCTTTCTTTCTCTTTCTTTCTTTCTTTCTCTCTCCTTCCTTCTTTTCTTTCTTTCTCTCTCCTTCCTTCTTTTCTTTCTTTCTTTCTTTCTTTTTTCTTTCTTTCTTTCTTTCTTTCTTTCTTTTTCTTTCTTTTTTCTTTCTTTCTTTCTTTCTTTCTTTCTTTCTTTCTTTCTTTCTTTCTTTCTTTCTTCTTTCTTTCTTTCTTTCTTTTTCTTTCCTTTCTGTTGTCAACTCAAAACCACAGCAGGACCTGGAGTGTTTGTAGTGACACAGCGCCCCCTGGGGGGTGTTCGTTGGACTGCATACTCTCCCCAAGGCTGAAACTTCCCAGGCCCAGGAGTCCAGTCCAAGTCAGCTAGCTGCTTCCCTCTCAACCTGCTTTGCTTTCAGCAATGAAGAGAGGGGAAAAAAGGGGGGGCAGAGAAAGGGGAAATGGGAAATGGAAAACAATTTCAGGCTCTTTGATGCTGAGCCCTGGCAGAAGATGATGAGGCCGCAAAGAAATAACTTCCGAGTCCTTTCAGCTCTTTAGAAGTGTGGGGGTGGGGGGAGAACAGCTTCTAGATGCAGATTCTCTTCTCTCCTTCCTTACTCCCTTAGCCCCTTTCAGTCTCCTCTGGGGGAAAGGCTGACCTTGAGCATTGTCCAAAGACTGTACTCAGCTCCAGGGAGAAACAGGTGGCTGGGGTAGGGGAGGGGGGTCCCTAGTTGCATTTACATGTGTGTGTGCCTCTGTTTCTTTGGATAAATGTCTGCTTGGTTTGTGTTTGGGAGTCTGTATTGCTCCTGTTTGTATATGTATTCTTGGGGTGTCAGGTCAAGGCATTGATGGGTATCTGTGTCTGTATCTCTCTGTGTTGGATCTCTGTGTCTTAGGTCACTTTGAAGTTCAGCCCTGAAAGGAGAAGAAGGGGAAAAAAAAAAAACAACTACCTAAGTCTTTGTATATGTCTATTTGTATTTGTATCTGTGCATAAATATACTTATGAATGCTGGATTTTTTGGTATCTTTGAACACGGGACTTGTAAGTTTGTGTCTGTCTGCATTTCCCTGTCTTTCTGTGCCTAGGAGTCCATGTGTGAATATGTCTATTTGTGATCATATGTACCTACTTGTGCATGGTTGTGTGTTTCTGTGGGTAAGTAAGAGCTGTTTAAAAGCATTAATTTATAGAGGACTTGGATTTCCTCATGGTAAGAATGTTAACCCAGCTCTTTAGACAATTCTTGGATTCAAACTCCTATTTTTTTGCCTTCAGAAAATTAGTTTTATCACCAAAACTAAGCTCAGACAAAAACAATTTCATGTTCTATCCTGTGCCGTCATGTCGTCCGCCTGCGGATCTGGTCACATTCATAATCGCACAAAGCTTTGGGGTGGTCATTTGGCATTTTTTAGTTGCCGGGAGTATCTTACTTTTATTTTATTTTATTTTATTTCATCTTTATTTTTTCCTAATGTGAAAAACAAATGATCTCCCTGCTTCCAGAAGATTTGGGGTTATCATGTCCATTCATAAACAAAAATACAAAAGAAGTTCACTGGGTTCGGAGTTTCCCAGCTTATATTTAGAAGGCTTCCATTTCCTAGGAATCCTTAAGGATTTTCTTTCTTTCTTTCCTTTTTCTTTTTTCTTCTCTTTCTCTTTTTGTTTCTGTCTCCCTGTCTTCCTCTATTTTTCCTTTCTTACATTTTTCTTTCTTTCTTTCCTTCTTTTTTTCTTTCTTTCTTTTCTTTTTCTTTTGCATTCTCTTAAATGAAAGGCATTACTCTAATATTAGGATTTGAGATTCAGATGGAATTTGAAGTGTTCTTTTTTGGTGATTAAGTCTTTCTTTTCTCCTGTTGAAAGCCTACTGTTTTCATGAAAAGGGTTAAACCGTATTTAATATGAAACTTCACCTACCCAGAAGAAAAAAAAAATCCTGTTTACAGGATCCAAATTTTGGACAGATGTGATATATCCTAGTTATGCTTATTTTAAAGAGACAAATCACAGTTTTGTTTTGGTTTTTTTTTATTTTATTGTCCTATTAAATTAAAAAAAAATGTCTCACCATTCAGTCTTTAAAATATATTTAAATCACAAGATCCATCAAGGCATAATTATCAATATTTCAGGCCCTGTGGGAATTCTAAAAAAGAAAGAAAGCTATTTTTAAAATAAATAAAATGATTGTTTCTGAAGAAATCATTTTTCTCATAATTTCCCAAGAAATCTTTTGTGTTAATAACAAACATCATCAAAAAAAATAAATAAATAAAAGATCCTGAGATTCTCTGAATACGGAGCAAAGCACAAAATCCTTTTAAATAAGCATTTATCTCCAAGATGAAAATATTTCTCAGGAAATGTTCTTTGGTGTAACACAAATGCCGACATAATATTGACTTGCAATAATAAATCAGTCATTTCTTAAAAAAAAAAAAAAAAAAAAACTTCCAGAACACAATGAATTATTTTTGAAAGGTTTTTGTATATATGTTGTTATTATTTTTAACTGTCCAAAAACCTCAAAATAATGGATGATGTTCTATTGGAAAAGATAACGTGTTTTTCAGTAAGTTGGTGGGAAAAGAGACTTTTTGTTTCTGTAAAGGAAATTAAATATATGGGTGTCAATTTAAAATAATGTTTTACTGTGACACAGACCAACAAAAGCCCAGGAAACTCCAAAGTTCAGCCAATGCTCAGTTTGGAATTCACACTATTGTGCACAATTAGTCCCACAATATGTTAGAACCTCAGAATGTCAGCCATGGACTTAAAAATTTCCTGACTTGAACCTCTTGTGTTCAAACACCATGGTGTTATTTAAACATTACCAGGACAGGAGAGGCCTGGTTAGGCTTTTACGTGTATGTGTGTGTGTGTGTGTGTGTGTATGTGTGCACATTATATATTTTATATCTTTTTTTGCTGCCTGTGTTGGTCTCATTATAAATGAATATATTATATTTTCATCCTTCATGATTAATGAGAGGGTTGGGATTGGGAAAATTAAATTTTTGTTTCAATAGTAACAGTGTTCAAAAGAAAAGGAAAAAACATTTTAGGATATTTAGGATATTACAATTGTAATAGAACCTTCGAATAAACACAACATTCAGAACACACTTTATTTACAATATTCGAATATAGAATGTTAGCATGGGGAAGAACATTAAACTCCCAGAACGTTACAATGCAGAATGTGACATGTTAGAGATGTAAATGGCTTATAAAATTCTAGGATGTCAAAAAAAAAAACACAGAATGTCAGAGCTAGAAAGGACCTTTAAATTTGAAAATGTTCAGAATATCAGAGCTGAGAGGGAACGCTGGATTCCAGAATATCACAATGTTGAATACGGAATCTGAGAATTGGGAAGAACTTTAGAATTCTAGAATACATACAGACTGTCAGAACTGAAAAGAACCTTGGACTTCCAAAATGTTCAGATTGTCAGAACTAAAAGGGACCTGGGATGTCTAAAATGTTCTGAATGGAAGAACTAAAAAGGGACCTTGGATTTCTAGAATGTTCACTATCAGAACTAAAAGGGAACTTGATTTCTAGAATGTTCAGAATACCAGAACTAAAAGAAACCTTGGATTTCTAGAATGTTCAGAATGTCAAAACTAAAAGGGACCTCGATTTCTAGAATGTTCAGAATGTCAGAACTAAAAGGGACCTTGATTTCTAGAATGTTCAGAATGTCAAAATTAAAAGGGACTTTGGATTTCTATGATATTCATTCTGTCAGAACTAAAAGGGACTTTGGATTTCTAGAATATTCAGAATGCCAGAACTAAAAGGGACCTTGATTTCTAGAATGTTCAGAATGTCAAAACGAAAAGGGACTTTGGATTTCTATGATATTCATTCTGTCAGAACTAAAAGGGACCTTGGATTTCTAGAATGTTCAGAAGGTCAGAACTAAAAGGGACCTTGGATTTCTAGAATGTTCAGACTGTTAGAACTAAAAGGGACCTTGATTTCTATGATATTCAGACTGTCAGAATTAAAAGGGACCTTGAATTTCTAGAATGTTCAGAATGTCAGGACTAAAAGGAACCTTGGATTTCTAGAATGTTCAGATTGTTAGGACTAAAAGGGACCTTGATTTCTAAAATGTTCAAAATGTCAGAACTAAAAAGGACCTTGATTTCTAGAATGTTCAGAATGTCAGAACTAAAAGTCACCTTGGATTTCTATAATATTCTAACATCGATGACAGTATTTCAGAGTGTGAAATATTTTTGGAGTTCTAGACTGTTAGAATCAGAAAATATAGGGAACGCAGAGAGAATTGAAGGTAGGAAACATGAAATAAAAGGGGAAAGAAACAAAAAAAAACTCCTCCATGGGGATTTTCAAACTCCCCCGAAATTTCCCAGGTTTTAATTAATTTCCAAAGACTTAAGAGAAACCTTGTGAAAATCAGCAATGGCTCAAATCAGAATGTATAACCATGCCGTCAGGAGTTCTGCTTAAAAGTTTAAGCAGCCTTTCGGTTCCAGACCATTTGCAGATTCCAGATCATTAATTTACTGCTGTACTGTTAATTACAACCCAGTAATGGAAAACTGAACATACAGGCTTTATGTCCGTCACCTCCATGCAAGCAGCTGTCAGAACTTTCAGGGGCTAAAAGCTTAAACTTTAACTGCATTTCCAGCCTGTGGGGTGATGGGGTTGGGTTACAGGGAGGAGGGGAGGCGGATAAAAAGCTTTCGCCAGGTAAATGGTTAGTGATTAAAATGGGTTCTGGGGCTCTCAGTTTATTTCTGCATATTTTAAAGGTAACAAGCAGAGGGGATAAAATGAGGTGGCTTGTTTTAGCTCTGGCCTCCAAGGGCCTTCACAGCCCTGACGTCCTATGATCTATGGTGCCTTGTTTATATACCTAACTGCAATTTTGATGATTTTGCCTCATACACCTCAAAGTTCCAGCTATTTTCGGGTGTTTTATTGGTTCCCTCTGCCCGAGAGAAAAGAAACTCTTTCTTAAAGTAATTTAGAGGAGGGGGAAGAAGGAGAAAAATCCTGTTTAAAGGGCTTAGGAGGAGTGGGGAGTGGAAAGGGCTTTATTTTCGAAAGCTCGGATTCCAGAGGGAAAAGACAGTAGAAATGGGAACTGAAACCAATTTACCTAAATTCCTTTGTCCCTGTTTGGCCTTTGACTAGTAAATGGTGCCTTTCACTAGCCAATAAAACCAAATCAAAAGCCTGCTTGGGGGAATAGAAAGGTTCTGGGTAAACCTAACTTTATCAATACACATACATGCATGCACACATGCAAACACATCACAGACTCTGGTGCTCCCCCCTCTTTTTTTTTTTCTTTCCCTATACTTATTCCTAGCAAGGACTAAAAGAAATGGTCATGGGCTTGAGTGTCATGTTATCTCTGAGTTTCAGGGAGATCCAAAAGCTATCTAATACAAACCTCTCATTTCATAGGTAAAACATTCTTCTCCCACATCCCTCTCTGGGAGCCTCTTTTCTTTTTTGTGGGGTACGATGGGTGGCAGTTAGTGAGTGACTTCACTTCCAAGGAGAAGCCTTTTAAAGACGCCACCAAAAACAGAAAATCAGTTTCCCGACATCCCAGAGGATAGATGGGTAGACATTTGGGACACCCAATGAAACGTCCAGGTAGTCCAGATCCCAGCTGGCTTTGTTCCATTCTCAAGTCCTCTTTTAGAAACCCTGCCAGTGCATTGTTTGACCAAGTCTGGGAAGGCGATGCCTTGGTGGAGACTAGGGTAACTTTCAGAGCAAGTCTTTCCTGTGCTGCCTCCTGTCTCAAAATAAGTGGAAATGCTCCCCCACGCAACTGCTGCTCATTCATCCTCAGGAAGGATCTGGACTACCCTGGATGGACAGCAAATTAATTCCCTAATGATATATCTTTGGTAGACTTTGGGACTGAACAGATTTATATCAGGGCTTCTTAAACTTTTTCTATACCCAACCCTTTTTCACCTGAGAAATTTTTACTCAACTATAAAATATGTATTGAAACCAAATATTTACTGATAATAAATCATAAAGAAATTTACTTTAAAAATAATTCATTGATATATATATTTAACTTTTATTAAAGATGGAAGCAAATTTGCATATTAATAAGATAGACATGCTGATTAATTTTTACATTATTTTTACATCTTAGCTGAATATTTGATACTGTAGGAGGATTCAGAAACCTTTTCCTATGATCAAATTTTCCACAATCTTTTCATTCACTTACAAGACCCACCATTTAAGAAGCTTAGGACTAGATGATAATTGTTCATTTCAATAGCTTTCTCTGTCTCCTCCAACAGGTCTCAAGATGTATTACAAGTTAATAAATATCTGTTAGAATCTGTAGTTTCCTCTAACCCCATTTAAGGTGCCACTTCCTGAATGAATCCTTTTCCAATTGTTGATGCCTTCCCTGTTCCATCTCACTCCCATTACAGACCGTTCTTATTTTATGGAAGTGGGCCATTCCACAGATCTCCAGATAAACCTTTTTTTTTTTTTTACGTAATGCAAATTTGTCCCTACTCACCCTCTTCACTTAACCTCCATAACAAAGGTATACACAAAATAATGCAAGTTATAAAACATGCAGACATATTAAATGGTGTACCATTATAATAAACAAAATTATGAATTAAAGATAAAGTTAATAATAAAGTAAGCACATTACTGTACAGTTAAGTTAACATAAGATATGTTTCCTCTTTTCTACCCACCTCCCCTTGGCTTTTACCACTGGTGATTGATTGTTCCAATTTTTTGAACGGAAGATACCAAAAGATATTTGGACAATGGATCTCTTTTTTTCATCATCTATCTGATGATAGGAAGCAATATCATCCTCAACTGATCTTTGAACTTTCAAAAAAAATTGAAGTGTTTGGATTCATCTTTTCAATACCAGAAAAAAAAATCACTCAAATGGCAAAATGCTCCTGCCACTTGTTTCATTGTGAAATTTCTGGTTTGACCTCGGGTCCCACTTCTTTCCTTTCTTCTTCTACAATCGTTGCAATTAGCACCTCGATCAAATCTTCATGGAAGAGTTCTTCACGAGACTCAATCACCCCCTCCCCACATTCTGGTCCATTTCTAGCTCTGATTCTTGTGTTAATTTTATAACTGTTACTCATTTCTTCAAGCTTTTCATCTTTGTCATATCTACCAAAATTAAAAGCAAATTGTAGGCACATTTTTCCCTAAACTCTCCTCTTACATGTTTATGACATCTTCCCAAGCCTTTTAGAATTCTTTATGTAAAGTTAATTTTTATAATGTAAATTTACATCAAAAGAGAACTGTTTATTCTTCAGATATATTTTGTATTGAATATTTGTATATAAGTTCTACATCCTATCCCTTGTAAAGTATAAGTTCCTTCCATTTGACTTTGTGACTCCATTGCCTGCTAGTCCCAGATGTATATCAATCAATCAATCAATCAATCAACAAATATTTACTAAGTGCCTACTATATGCCAGGTACTGTGCTAAGCAGAGATAATAAAAAGGTAAACCATCCCTTCCCTTGTGAGCTTTCATTCTATTGTGAAATAACACAATATATAAGCACATGCATGAATATACATGCCCCTATGTGAGTATAAATCAAAGAAACCCAAGGCCTTGGGTGAGGATGGCACTAGCAGCTGGGGAAGCTTCATAGGAGGTAGTGCTGGAGCTTAGTTTCCAAAGGAACTTAGGATTTGAGAGGGGAAGTGAAGGAAATCACACAGGAGGTGGAGAGTATCCATTAAAAAGGCACACAGATACAAGAAGAAGTTGTCAGTATGATGAGGGAGAGGGGCAATCTGCCTTGCCTGTGGTCATGTACAGAAAATAAGTTGAGAAGGATAGACTGCAGCCAATCAGCTTCTTGGAGTTTCTTGAGCAGGAGAGGACCTGGCTCCTAGTAGAGTGAGGAAGAAATGTTTGTTGAATTGAATCAAGATGAAGAGATGAATGAAAAAGCATTTATGCTTATGTTATGCTGAACATTGAGTATACAAATAGAAAGCAGAGAGTCTTGTCACAAATTCAGTACTCCATATGTTCCCTCAATTAGACAGTAAGGTCCTGAAGGGCAAATACTGACCGATTAGAACCTTACCTTAGCACATAGTAAGTCCACAAGCACATAGTAAGTTCACTAAATCACATACACATGCATTGCTTTGTTGTGATCTCTCTGATCAAAGATCCAGATCTTAAATGACTCTTCCATTCTTCCTTCTCTGTTTACTTTTTTTTTTCTTGTCCTCTTAGCTCCCCTTTCCTTTTGGTCCTTCCTCATTGTCCTTTTCCCCATTTTTATTTACTTTTCCATTTCCTTCATCATCATTTTCTTTTCTTCCATCTTTTCCTACTCTTCTTCTGCTGTCTCATTTTCTCTTTTTCTTTCTCTACTTCAGCACCTAGGATAGTGCCTGGCCCATAGTAGGTCTTAATAAAAATCTTTGTTCTGTTTAACTGAATTGAGCAAAGATATAAATGGCTCATCAAGGCTTTTCTGTCTTCTTCTCAATCAGTCTAGATCAACTCCACAAATTGATTTATAGAGAAACTGATGGATGGGGAAAGGGAGAATTTGGAAGAGAGAAGAGGAAAGCACGCAAGATTTAACTGAAACACAATCCATTGCACAAAGCAGCTTCAGAACATCAGATAAAAAAAAAAAAAAAAAAAAAAAAACAGGGAATCCTACTCTAGAGCTGGGAGGGATCTTAGAGATGATCTAGTCCAAGCCTTTCATTTTACAAAAGAGGAAAATGAAGTTCATTGGAGTTAAATGACTTTTCCATGTCTTTTCCAAGGTCTCAGAGTATCAGAAGCAAACCAAGGCTCTCTGATTTTAAAGTCAGTGTTCTTTCCACTGGACCAATTCATTTAAACATATGTTAGTGAAGTATCTGTGCCAGGCATTACAGCAAAAAAAAAAAAGATTAAATGAAAAACAATTCATGGCCTCAAAGAACTTATGTTTTATTAGACAAAACTACAAAGGGACAACAGAAGGGGAAACCATGGGCCAGGACTCCTTATCAGACATGGTCATATCACTAAATATATGGCTTTAAGAAACTGTTAGAATCTTGAAGTTCAAAGAGGCCTCCATTTACACATGGGGAAACTGAGGCCCAGAAAGGGGTAGTAACTTGTCACTTGTAGATGAAGAGTAGAGTTAGACCTGAAACCTAATGATCTTGACTCTCTTTCCATTAACATGAGACAAAGGAGTCCACTCAAGATATTTGGAACATTTTCTTTTTTTTTTTTATTTTTTGTTGAGGCAATTGGGGTTAAGTGACTTACCCAGGATCACACAGCCAGGAAGAGTTAAGTGTCTGAGGTCAGATTTGAACTGAGGTCCTCCTGAATTCAGGGCTGGTACTCTATCCACTGTACCATCTAGCTGCGGTAATAGCTTTTAAAGAAAGAACAGCATACCCAAAATGAGAAGATCCAAATTCTCATTCCAATTCTACTGTGACTTCACAGATTCTAGATGTAAAAGGGTCCTTAAATGAAGAGAGAAGAGGAGGAGGAGGGAATGATGAAGGAAAAGGAAGAGGAGGAGGAGAAGAAAAAGGAGGAGAACTAGAACAAGAAAAAGGAAAAGGAAGAAAAGGGGGAAAAAGACCAAGAACAAGAAGGAGGAAAAAGAGGAGAAGGAAAAGGAGAAGAACAAAAAGAAGGAAGAGGAAGAGAAGAAGGAAAAGGAGAAGGAAGAAAAGGAGGAGGATGAGAAAAGAAGGAGAAGAAGGAAGAGGAAAAGGAGGATGTACACAGTTTATCCTCTCACCCTCCTCAACCTTGAAATTAGGAGCTATTGTACTTTTGTCTTTGTATCCCTACCTCCTAGCATTTATTGCCTGGAAAATAGTTGGCACTTCACAAATCTAGGACTATTTAGTCCAAATAAAGGCCAAATATAAGGGAACTTGCCCAAAGTCACATAGCTAGTAAGTGACCCAAATAGCCAGTGAGGACCCAAAGGCTGCTTCTGCCCTCTAATTTCTCCTTTCTTTCTTTTTGCTGAGGCAAATAGGGTTAAGTGACTTGCCCAGGGTCACACAGCTAGAAAGTATTATGAGTGTCTGAGTGTCTGAGTCCAGAATTGAGCTCAGGTTCTCCTGACTTCAGGGCTGGTGCTCTATCCACTATGCCATCCAACTGCCCCTCTCCCCTCTAATTTCAAGGCCTTTATGCAGTCCCTGACTTCAAGGGGGCAGGGAATGAACTTGGGCAAGTCACAACTGATATTCACTGTGATTTAGAGAAGAAAGGCACTCTGAGGTCGTCACATCCAGCTGCCTCAATTTACAGAAGAAGAAAATGATATTTAGGGAACTGAAATGACTTTGCCAATATCCTCCAAATATCTATGTCTAAAGGAAGATTCAGTCACATTTCATTTTTTTATTTTACTTTTCTCTTCTGTACCACAAGGAGTATGCCACAGGACCCTTAAGGTGCCTTTGGGCTTGAAATCTTATAAAAAGTGTGTAGGAGTCATGGAGAGGAGGACTGGTCCAGCTGCCTTCTTGGGTCTGGGTCACTTTTGGTGTGAGTCATAGAGGGGATGTTCAATTCAACAAATTCAACATATTCAAACAAATCACAAACATTTATTAAGTGACTACTGTGTACAAAGCAAAAGAACATGTTAAGAGCTATCCCGAGATTGTGATGACTTGGATTCCCATTTCTCCTATGACATATATGAGTTGTGTGACTCTAGACATGTCACTTAATTTCTCGATGTCCCAGGCAACTCTCTACTAGCTAATAATAGCTAAGATTTATACAGAACTTTAAGGTTTAAGCACTCTAGATGTGTTATTTCATTGGTTCCTAAGATCAGAAATTGCAGAACAGATGCTGATCTACACGGGGGAAGGGTATATCCTTCCTGCCAGACTATCTCCATTCAACTCTACTCCTTGTCCACCAGAGCCTAGGGCTGGAACCAGCCTGGACTTTGATAGGACTGCTCTGGATCAGTTCAGTTCCAAACCTCCATCCACACTTCTGGATATCTCCACTCATACTCCTATGGTGGTTATTTTCCCTCTTCCACCTTCTGCTTCTATACCAACAAGAATAGCTATTGTCTCACTTACTTTTATTTGCCACCCCAATCCTTAACAAGGTGCCTAGCACATGGTAAGTGATTAATAAATCTATACCCATGCATCCATCCATCCGTCAATCATTGTCTATTGATCCATCCATCAAACCATCTAGCTGTCAATCACTATCTATGCTTATCCATCCATCAATTAACCATAATCTACCTCTTCATATTTGTCTATCCATCCATCAAACCATCTATCTATCATTATCTATCTATGCTTATCCATCCATCTATTTACTACCTTCTACCTATTCCATCCATTTGTCAATCACTATCTATCTATCTATTCATCCATCCATCCACCCATCTATCTGTCTATCTACCTATCATCTATATATCAATGTCTATTCATCCATCCATTACCCACCTATTCTTCTATGTCTATCCATCTATTTGTCTGTCAATCACTATCTCTTTACTATCTATATTTATGCACCCATTTACCCATCTATCTATCCATCTGTCAATCACTATCTATCTATATTTATCTATCTGTCTATTAACCACCATCTACCTATTCATCTATGGATATCTAGCCATCCGTCTGTCAATCACTATCTAAATACCATCTATGCTTATCCATCCATCCATCCATCTATCTATATATCTATCTATCTACTTATCATCTATCTCTCTATGCCTATCCATGTATTAACCATCATCTACCTATTCACCTATGTCCATCCATTCATCCATTTGTCAATCATTATCCATCTATCCATCCATCCATCTATCCATCCACCCATCTATCCATCTATCTACCTATCATCTATATATCATTGTCTATTCATCCATCCATTAACCACCTATTCATCTATGTCTATCCATCCATCTGTCAATCACTATCTATTTACTATCTATGTTTATCCATCCATCCACCCATCTATCTAATCATCTGTCAATCACTATTTATCTATATTTATATATCTGTCTATTAACCACCATCTACCTATTCATCTATGTCTATCTATCCATCGGTCTGTCAATCACTATCTAAATACTATCTATGCTTATCCATCCATCCATCCATCCACCTATATATCTGTCTACCTATCATCTATCTCTCTATGCCTATCCATGCATTAACCACCATCTACCTATTCATCTATGTCGATCCATCCATCCATCTATATGTCAGAATTGCTACCTATCTATCTTTGTCTATCCACCTGTTTATCCATCCAGAGCACCCATCAAACTGTCCAATTTAGATGAAGGTCTCAAGGAGGTCAACCTGACTATAGAAATCAATAATAATAGCTAGCATTTTAAAGGTACTTAAGATTTGCAAAGTGTTCTCCCTCTATTACCTCATACATTACCTCATTTGATCCTCACAACAACCCTGTAAAGTAGATGCCATTACATATATTTTATAGATATGAAAGTGAGGCTGAGAGGGGTTATATAACTTACTCAGTGTCACATGGTGTTCATCTCAGTTAGAAGCTCAATTTTGGTCTTTTTTTTTTCTTTTCTTTTTTTTTTTTTTTTTTAGGCAATCATGGTTAAGTGACTTGCCCAGAAATATATAGTTAGTGTTAGCACCCAGATTTGAATTCAGGTGCTCCTGACTCTGGGATTGGTGTTCTATCCACTGTACCACCTAATTTTCTTGAAGCTAGGTCCTTTGACTTCAGAGCCAGAGCTGTGTCTCCTATAGTATACGTACACTTGACTTTTCTTCATTCTTGGCTAGAAGGTCCCTGAGGGAAGGGACCACATGTTATCCATGTAAGGAGTCTGAAAAATAGAGGCCAGAATATTCTAGACTGACCAATGCAAAGGCTATGGTCAAAAAGTACATGAAAGTACATGAAAGGGTGGAAAGTGTAATAATACGGGAGAGTGGGTGTTGTCAAACAGTGGAAGTGAGGAGTTTGCACTTGGCATGGCAGACAATAGGAGGCCATTGTAAGCTCATTTCGGAAGAGCGTGATAAATGTGGCGGTTTGAGAAGGTTAGTTTGGCAGCGGGTACAAGAAAAACCAAAGAAAGAAGAAACAGGTTAAAAGAATGTTGCAAGGGCTGATGAAATCTTGGCCCAGGGTGGTGGCAGTGAGAACGCACAGGCAAGGTTTGGGGACACCTCAGGGTGTCTCCAATTATCTCAAGGTGTGTCAAAGAATTCTTCAAAAATTCTCTATTTTTTTTTTGTACATGCCATGAGATTTATTGGTGTGGGGAACTCCCAGGTGAGGAAATTCCTTCTACCATAGCAGATCAGAACTTGTTTGCAGGCAATAGTCTGAAACACTGACTAGTCCAGGGTCACCCAGCCGGTATATGTCAATGTTCAAAACTGAACAAAAGTCCAAGATGGTAACTCGATCCATTATTCTACAATATCTCTCAAAATTCTTTATTTGCCTTAATTTTTCAAAAATCAAGGTAATGGGGTTATAACATTTGAAACCAATTGTCATCTGGTACCAACATTTCTTTCTAGCCTTGACATTATAGGCAAGATGGCCCAATCAACAGAGCTGGATTTGGAGTCAAGCTTATCTTGCCCATAGGTACATTCTTATCTGCCTCAGTATTCTCACCTGAAAATGGGAATAGTAATAACACCTCCCTCCCAGGGTTGCTTTGAAGATCAAATGAGATAACATGTAAAGTGCTTCAAAAAACCTTAGTGTTCATTTTTTAATGCTTACTACAATTACCTCTTCTACAATGTGGGGGTTAGGGGCACAAATCTACATATAATTTTGGCCCTCCCTTTGTATCAGAGAAGAAATCCAAATTATTATGGCATCAAAAAAGTAAAATCTGTTGATATTTTGCTACACTATATATATATATATATATATATTATACATTTCTGAGTTTCTAAACTTTTTTCTGTTGTCTACTGGCTTTCACATGTCAACTGTGGTTTCCACAAAACTCCTCTAAATCCCCATTTAATTTCTTGTGCTGACCCACAACAAATTAAAACTGCAATAGGGAAAGTCACGATGGGGAAGGAATAGCTGCGTTTCCATTACTGAGGCTCTGACCAAACCAGGATGCTCTATATTAGCCCAAAATGGCCTCTTTCCAATCTCCATTTTTGCTTAAATTTTTTCCTTCTTATGAATGACTCCCAGATCCATTAAATGAAGCTTACAGAAAGTACCATAAAAGAAGTGGGGTAGGAGGTGAGGAGCTTGATAATCACCTGTGTAACCTGGGAAAAATTATTTCCCCTTCAGGTGACTCAGTTCCCTCATGTGTAAAAAAAAAAAAATGGGGAGATTGGGGACTAGAGAGGGGAAAAAATTTTTTTAAAAGTGTAAAAAAAAAAAAAAAAAAGGTAGCATCTGAGGTCCTTCCAGTATGGTGATGTCTATGATTCTGAACTCTCTCTCTCTTGGCTTGCCCCTATGTCTGTAGCCCTTTATACCCCTCTTAGGGAACATACCTTATCTTGTCTCATATATTTACCACAAAAATAACAATACATTTTCACAACTACATTTAAGCAGTCACTGATTGGTTTGAAAAACTCTTTCAATTACTTTTTTTTTTCATTTGAACCTTATAACAGCTTCATGATATGGGGCCTAATGTGAGTTAACTGGCAAAACTATCCCAGTTTTTAGGTGAGAAAACTGAGACCCAGAAATGAAAGGTAATTTTCCAGTGGTCACTAGGTGGTGCAGTAGATAGAGGACCTGATCTGAATTCAGAAAGTTTCCTATCCATGAGTTCAAAGCTGACCTTACCAGCTGTATGATGCTGGGCAAATCACTTCACCCTGTTTGCCTCAGTTTCCTCATTTGTAAAATTAGAAGGAAATGGCAAACCATTCCAGTATCTGTCTAGAGAGCCTCAAATGAGGTCATGAAAAATGATAGAACGTACAGCTGGAGATAGGATTTGAACCTAATTTTTCCTGACTCTGGGATCTATGATCTATTTGCTATGCCATGCTCTTTCATCATAGTTACATATTTAGAACCATGTGATCAAAGATTTACAGATGGAAGATCCCTGGACGCCATCAAATACACCACCTCGTTTTACAGACGGGGCCCCTGAGAACCAAGAGAATCCAGAGATTGTTGGTTTAAAACTCAAAGGGATCTTAGAAGTCTTTTAGCTCAAAGGTTCTTTATGTATTATAGACCCATTCACAGCTTGTCCCCTCTTAGAATAGTATATAAAATAAAACCATGTTACAAAGGAAACCAATTATAATCAAATATCCTTATGAAAACATTTAAGAAATGAGTTTGTGAACCTCAAGTTAAAAACTGGATCTAGTCTAATACTCTCATTTTATGGTGAGGAAACCAGAGGTTATGTGACTTGGTCAAAGTCATGCAGTTAGTAAATGTCGAAGATGGTATTAAAATCAGACCCCTGATTTCAAATCTCTGGAGCTTTCCCACTCTGTTGCATATAAGATTGTGATTCTATAAGAGCCTTTAGACTTCACAGAAGCAGGGACCTCAGAGGTCATCTGGTAGCAGTCCTTCATTTTTACAGATAGGGAAACTGAGGCCCAGAGAGTTTGAATGACTAACCCAAAGTCTATTCAAAGGTAACAAATGGCAGAGATGAGATTACCCCTAGGCTCTCTGAACCCAGATTTTTCACCATATTACATGTGCAGTTGTTCTTATCTCCCCAACTAGATGAAAAATTCCTTGAGGGAAGGGACGGGATCCTATCCATCTTTGTCTGCTCCTCCTTCTCCCTCCAGTGCTTACTATTTTTAATAAATAGTTATCGAACTGAACAAATAAACTCTGTTTCGAGTAAGGAGTCATGAAATCAAGCCCGCAACAATTTCCAAATCCCAAGAATTATGTTTCCCCAGCCCAGCGCTTTAGGTAAGAGCGGAGGAAGGTGGCTGGGCTGGGAGGGGAAGGGTATATCATTGGGAAATAGAGGTGGGGCTCATGCCTAAGTTTCAAGCAGAAACTCATTCTTGTGGATGTCACTCCTTGTTTGAGGGAAGGTGCAAGGTAAAAGATTAGGTGGGCCACAAAAGTTTACATTCTGCAACTGGCTCAGTTTCCAGTCCAAGCTCAGCCTTTTACTCCCCTTCCTGTCCCTCTTTCTATGTTTTAAATTTGCTTTATTTTTAATTTATGAAATATTTTTTTTAATTTCCATAACATAATATTATAAAGTATATTAATGTTTATTAATTTATCATTATTGTGTTATTTTGTTAATGTAAAGTTAATAACTAATGTATTGATATTTATTCATTCATCATAATTTTATTAATATTAAACTAGGAATTATAATAATGAAAAAGATAATTGCTCATGAAACTGCAAACTATTATGTACAACTTGCTATTATTTTTAAATATATAATAAAATTGTCATGTACATTTCTTTTTTTTCCTTTCTCCCCTCTGCTCTAAAGGTAGTTACCATTAGACACAAATATACATGTAATATGTAATATACATATGTATACACACATATACACACATCATATATACATATAGAAACACATAGACACATATATACCTATATATTACACGTACAATATACATATGTATACACATTGTACGTGCACGTAAAACCATGTAGATACCCATGTGTACCTATATGTTACACATATAATATACATGTGTATACATATTGCATATACACATAGAAACATATAGATACACACATATACTTATATATTGCATATGTAATATACATATGTGCATATGTATACACATATACACACATTGTATATACATATAGACACATATAGACCTATATAGACACATGTATATATATATATATATATACATATATATACACACACATTCAAAATACACAAAATTAGAGAAGCTACTCCCAATGTTCATACAGACTATTTGTGTCTGACCTGTAGCAGAGCACCCCGAGCCCATATTTGTTTGATTAGCTACAGTCGGACACACTGTAATTCGACTCTGACATAGTGAGAAGTGGTCCTTCTTTGAGAACAAAGGACAACAGCCGACATACATGTATGTGTGGGTGTAAAATTATTTTATACATAACTAATTTATCAGTTCTTTCTCTAAATTCAGATAGCATCTTTCTTCATAAGTTCTAGTTAATTTGGGTATGTATAAAAGTTAAGAATCACTTATTCACTCAGTCATTTTTAAACCAATGTTACTATTATTGTATATAATATTCTTGGTTCTTTTTGTTTAACTCTTTATTATTTTGTGCAAGTCTTTCTTTTTTTTTCCTAAGACCATTGAGCGCATCATTGCTTATATCATTGTAGAATCCTTTGTCAATCATTTCCAGCTGAAGGATGTGCATCCCTGCAATTTTCAATTCTTTGCCACCACAAAGAGAGCTGCTGCTATCAACATTTTAGAACATAGAGATTCTTTTCCTTTTTTCCTAATCATTTTTGGAAATAGAACTAGTAGTGATATTGCTAGGTCAGAGGGTAAGGGCATCTCAGTAATTTTTTGGGCATGACTCCAGATCACTCTCCAATACGGTCGCATCAGTTCACAATTGGCAAAATTGAGTATAACTCCTGCCTCTCTTTCAGCCCAGATTAGTCCTTTTGCTCCTTCTCTAGATTCACTGTTCAAACCCTGACTTTGACTTGAACAGAAACATATCCTGCTTACCAAATACACAGAATCCTTAGCCAGGGCACAGTGTGGGAATGGGAATGATCTCCTTCCTTTTACCTTTATTGGTAGGCTATACTTCCCTTGGGTTAAGACAGGGATGGGGGAAAAGAGATAAAAGAAAGAGGTGAGGGAGGAAGATCAACAGAACCTAAGATGGGAAGACAGGCTTGGCTGGAGTCTTGAGATCACTGTAAGATGACTGAGATGGTTATTCACCTTACCACCACCTCAAGCACTGACATCATTCCCAAATGCCAGATTTTTTCTCTGCCCCTTATATTTACACACTATTCAGTAGGGTTTTGGGAGAGTTACAAATGACCCTTTGGTTTGGTCAGTGACTCTAAAGGCAGTTTTCTCCTTTCCCTTTAGACCCTGGGATAGTTCAGAATTGACAAAGGTACAAGGAACTGGAAGACATGACCTGAAAGACATAGCCCTCCCATTCATCAGACCATGCCGTGGGCCTCCAGACTGAGTTAGCAAGCCCTGGCTCGAGGAAGCATCCCAGAGACAACCAACCCCATATGTCTAGCCAGGCTGCTTCCTCCGCTGGTAACCATGGACACTGTGCAATGCATTCGGGCGAGATAGTTCACATGTAGCTGTTTGCTATTACAAAGGGGAAAATAAACAATATGAAAATTAGACTAATAGTCATATGAGGAAAAAAGCAACACAGAAAAGCACGTCCTTTGAAAGTGAGCAAAGCCACAATGACAGATAATAGGCTTCAACATCACAGTCCTTTGAACCCCCTGTCTGAAAGCATTTTTTCAAAAATATGATGTGACTTTCATCCCTGTGGGAAAACTAAGGGCTTCGTCACTCCAGCACCCAAACTGGGTCAAAACAAGAAGTCTTGGACCCCAGAGACCATATCTAGTGACGAGCAAGAAGAACAGGAAGACAGAGCTTTGAGGAAACTAGCATGTGGTTGGCAAGCTTGTTTTCATCAAGAGAGAATCTCAGCACTTTTTGTAGTAGTGAAAAAACTGAAATAAAATGGGTATCCATCCATTTGGGAATCACCAAACAAGTTGTTCATAAATATAATTGGTGTCCTATAAGAAACAATGTATTGTAAGTGGTAGATAAATTTCTGGACTTAAGAACCAGGGAGACCTGAGTTCAAATCCTACCTCAATCACTTTGTAGCAGTATGACCCTGATCCAAATGATGTGCTGTCAAGATAATGAGAAGGAAGGCATAGCTACATTGAAAACACCCTGATGGCCTTTACTCAGAGTATTTGTCATGGAAAAAGACCCTTGACCCAATTTATTTATTACTGCTAATCTAACTAATATATTGATCATGCTCAGAACCTTGTCCCTCAGTTTACCTTAATTTTCAAATACCCCCACCCTGCCCCCACTTCAACATAATATCAGTTATATATATGAAAGCATGCAAAACTTATTTCAATATTAGTCATATTACCCCCAAAAAAGCAAGAAAAATAAGACCAATGAGAAAATTATATTTCAATTTGCATTCAGAGTTCATCTGGAGGAACAGCTTATGTCATTTAATCTTTCTCAACCTCAGTTTTTTCATCTGTAATATAGGGTAATACTAGCACCTTCCTCCTAGGGTTGTTGTAAGGATAAAATGAGATCATCTTTGTAAAGTGCTTGTCAGATCTTAAAGTGTTATGTAAATACAAGCCATCCTCCTATGAAGAATTCAGAAACAAGGGTAGATTTGTATGAATGGGTGCCAGCAGGACAAGATGCAGCAAGATCAAAATGAAAGAGAATGACACGTGGAGGCAGCTGAATCCCCCTTAAATGTAATGGGCAATTGTAATCAAGGGAGAAAGGAGATGAAAGCTAATTCCCTCTTGGTGGGGAGATTGGGGACTAGAGAAACAGAATCTTAAAGAAAAGGTCACATACAATCAGGCCTGTTTTACTTGATTGCTTTTCTTTGTTATAAGGGAAGATTCAATGGCAATGGGGAAAGTATATTGGGAAGTGATTGTATTGGGAAATGGAGAAGGCATTATTTAAAAGAATAGCTAAGATTGCTTTGCTCTTCAAATAAATCGAAGTAGAGAAAAGGACTGGACCTGTGGTTTCATTAGTCTAGAGAACTCTTTTTAAAAAATAGCTTTTTATTTTTCAAAATACATGCAAAGATTTTTGATTTTCTTCCCGAGTTATTTTTACCTTCTGAATCCAATTCTCCCTGTGCAACAGGAGAACTGTTCGGTTCTGCAAATATGTATTGTATCTAGGATATACTGCAACATATTTAACATATATAGGACTGCTTGCCATCTTGGGGGGGGGGGGGTGGAGGGAGGGAGGGGAAAAAAACGAAACATAAGCGAGTGCAAGGGATAATGTTGTAAAAAATTACCCTGGCATGGATTCTGTCAATACAAAGTTATTATTAAATAAAATAAAATTTAAATTAAAAAAAAATACATGCAAAGATAGTTTTCAACATTCACCCTTGCAAAACCTTGTGTTCCCATGTTTGTCTCCCTTCCTCTTCCTTTTCTCCTCCCCCTTCCCCTACATAGTAAATAATCCAATATAGGTTAAATATATGGAATTCTTCTAAACACATTTCCACATTTATCATGATGCACAAGAAAAATCAGATCAAAAAGGCAAAAAGAGAGAGAGAAAGAGAGAAAGAGAGAGAGAGAGAGAGAGAGAGAGAGAGAGAGAGAGAGAGAGAGAGAGAGAGAGAAATAGGCAAGCAAATAATAATTACACCACCAAAGGTGAAAGTATTATATTGTGATCCACATTCAGTCCCCATAGTCCTCTCTCTGGGTATAGGTGGCTCTTTCCATCATAAACCTATTGGAATTGACCTGAATCACCTCATTGTTGAAACTAGCCAAGTCCAATATAGTTGATCATCACATAATCTTGTTGTTACTGCATACAATGTTTTTTTGGGTCTATTCATTTCACCTAGCATCAGTTCATGTAAGTCTCTCCAGATTTTTCTGAAACCATCCTGCTGGTTGTTTCTTATAAAACAACAATATTCCATTATATTCATATGCCACAATTTATTCAGCCATTCCCCAACTGATGAGAATCCACTCACTTTCCATTTCCCTGCCATATAAAAAAGGTTACCACAAACATTTTTGCACATGTGTGCAATCTTCTATAATCAATGTGTACATCTTCTATAATCAATTTGGGATACAGATCCAGTAGAAACAGTGTTGGATCAAAGAGTGTGCACAATTTGATAGCTCTTTGGACCTAGTTCCAAATTGCTCTCCTAAATGGTTGGATCAATTCATAACTCTACCAACAATATATTAGTGCCATAGTTTTCCCACGTCTCTTCCAGAATTTATCATTATCTTTTCCTGTTATCTTAGCCAATCTGAGAGGTATGAAATGGTACTTGAGAGTTGTCTTAATTTGAATTTCTCTGAACAATAATGATTTAGAGCACTTTTTCATATCTCTAGAAATGGATTTAATTTCTTCATCTGAAAATTGCCTGTTCATATCCTCTGACCATTTATCAAATGGAAAATGGTTTGTATTCTTATAAATTTGAGTCAATTCTTTATATATTTTAGAAATGAGGCCTTTATCAGAACCCTTGGATATAAATTTTTTTCCTAGTTTTCTGCTTCCCTTCTACTCTTGGCTGCATTGATTCTGTTTGTACAAAAACTTTTTAATTTAATATAATCAAAATTATTCATTTTGCATTTCAGATTCTTCTTTGGCCATAAATTCCTTCCTTCTTCACGGATCTGAGAAGTTGACCTTTTCTCCTAATTTGCTTATAGTTTCACCCTTTATGTTTAAATCATGAGCCCATTGATGTAGAGGGCCGCAGATACTGGGGGAACTCTGGGTGAGATATAAGACCCTTTAGCCCAGAAGAAACCTGCTAACAATATCTAGTTTGGCTCCCCATTTTCCCTTTGGTATTCTCACACCCTCCTTGACTTCTCAGGAAAGGTGAGAATACCAAAGGGAGGTCCTCTCCACATTTCGATCTTATACTTATATATGATACTTATAAACTTATCTTTATATAAACGATCTTATACTTATATATGATACTAATAAACAATATAACATATAATACATTTACATAATGCTTTAAGTTTTATATATTACCTCATTTGAACAACAACACTGTGAGGTAGGCTATATGTTTAGCCTCAATGGATGTGGAAATTAAGGCTAAGAAGGTAAATAATTTGTCCAAGATTATCTAGTATAGGTTTAGAATCAGAATTTGAACTCCGGTCTTCCCAACTCCCCACCACACCATACCACACATGCTGTTTTGTTTTTTGCTGATTGACTCCCTAAATAAATAAATAAAATAATATATTTTTTAACTTTTCTGAACCTCAGTTCATTTAGCTGTAAAATGAGGCAACAGGACTGCAAAAATGTCTCTGGTCCCTTCCATCGTTTGTCATTATAAGCAAATAGTAGTGATTCCCAGAATGCTAATCGGTATGCAGCCTAATATGATAAAGGTATGCTGGCTCTTTATATTCTTCTTCTTCATCTCTTTCAACACTTGGGAAAAATGGCATCTTGCCACAAGATCCCCTGAAGGTAGATAGAATCTAAACAATGCTTTTCTTTTTTTTTTTTAATTTATTTTTTGTTACAAGTTCCAAGATGTTTCCCTCTCTTCCTCTCCACCATTTGACACATATACATAGAGAGATAGAGATAGAGATAGATAGGTAAACCTGTATCATGCATACTTCTATTTATCAGTTCTTTCTCCCAAGGCGGTTAGCATCTTCTTTCATAGATCTTTTGTAGTTGATATGAATATTTACAATATTTAAATAGCTTAGTCATTCATGAACAATGCTTTTCTCCAATTGATATCCCATTCCATCTTCTCAACCCAAGACTATTGTGTTTGCTCTGTTGTATTAGCAAATCTTTTCCAACAACTTCTCCAAACCCCCGCCCCCCCAACAATTGAACCACTTACTGCTCTGCTGGATTCCACTGAGCTCATTATCCCATTTATACTTCTCATCAAAGTAATTTATTCAATTAATAATGACCATCCTATATTATAATGGAATAGCAAAGCCCTAAATCTTGTATTTTCTAATTATTCTTCCTCATTAGGAGCCTATAAGTTTTAGCTTATTGTTTTATTTTATTCAGTCATTTCTGTTGCATCTGAATCTTCATGACTTTATTTGGAGTTTTCTTGGCAAAGATACTTGGCAAAGCTCTTTTTACAGATGAGGAAACTAAGGCAAACAGGATTAAGTGATTTGCCCAGGGTTATACAGCTAGTGTCAGAGGCCATATTTGAACTCAGAAAGATGAGTCTTCCCAACTCTAGGTTCAGGACTCGATGCACTATGGCAGTCACACACAATATAAAATGTGTAAAATTAAAGAATCCATCCCAAATGTTCATAGTGACTATTTCTGTCAGACCTGTGGCAGATATTCTGATTTTACATTGGTTTAATCAGCCACCGTCGGACACACAAACTTGACTCCAACATAGTGATGTCATTATGGTCCATTTTGAGAACAAAGCACAATAACCAACTGACATATTTTATGAAATCAAATAAAAGAGTATTTGGGAAAAAAATTCAAAACTGGGAAATCTAAGTTTTCATCCAATAGTCAATAAGCATTTAGAAAGCACCAATTAGTGGCAACTATATTCAGCATTTGATCATCTCAACTTTGCCAGCTTGTGGGACATTGAAAAAGTCAATTACTCTGTTTGAGTCTTGTACAGCCATGTGAATGTTTAGTATACTGCCTCACACATAATAAAAATAGCTAGCATTTTAAAATTTGCAAAACATTTTATGAACGTTACATCATTTTATCCACACAACAATCCTGAAAGATAGATGCTATTATTATCTTCATTTTACAGATGAGGAAACTAAGGCAGATAACAGTTAAATGACTTGCCCAGGTTTTCCATACTAAGTAAGTGTTGAATTCAAGTAAGTGCCATTGGATAGAGTACAGGACCTGAGGTCAGGAAGACACGTTCCTGAGTTCAAACCTAACCTTAGACATTGACTAGCTGTGTGATCCTGGGCAAGTCACTTAACTTTGTATGCCTCCATTTTCTTATGTATAAAATAAGCTGGAGAAGGAAATGGCAAACCATTTCAGTATTTCTGTCCAGAAAATTCTAAATGGGGTCACAGAGAATTGGACATGACTAAAACAACTCAACAACAAGTTTCTGACTGCAGGTCTAGCACTTTATTCACTGAATCACTTAGCTACCTCTATAAGTCAAATGGTGCAGTAGATAGAGCACTAGACCTGAGGTTAGGAAGTCCTGAATTCAAGTTTGGCCTGAGACCTTTGTTATCTATGCAATCTCAGACAAGTCACTTGACCATTCATTATCTGCCTCAGTTTCCTTATCTGTAAAATGAGGATAATTATAACATCCACCTTACAGGGTTGTTGGGAGGATAAAGTGCTTTACAAATCTCAATGTGCTGTATAAATGCTAGTTATTATTAAGCGCTTAATAAATGCTTATTGAATGAATATGATATGCACACTACCTATACAACAAAATAAAATGTCCTGTTCTATAGTTTAATAATTTCATCTGATTTTTTAATAATTGATTTTTATAAACTATTCCAAAATTTGCAAAATGCTTTTCATGCCTAGCCTCATTTGGGTCCTGTGGAAAGCACTATGGGTAATATAATATTATCCCCATTTCACAGATCAATCCAATGAGGCCCAAAGGTTAAGTGATGTACCTTCCCATGGTCACCAAATACAGGGTAATGGTGGGATTGGGTCTTTTTATCTCCCTCAACAGCACATTCTGATAAAGAGGGAAAGTGATTTCTGGGATCAACTATTTCTATCTTTATGGTGCTTTCTGAAACTTGGGTACATCTAATCCCAGCTCTACGGTTGGTATCTATTACTGAGTCACTGAACACCCTAGATTTAAGACCTAATCCTTCCCAAGTGTCTCTGATTTATAAGCTCAATCTAAAGTTGAAGTCCCAGAGAATGCATTTTTTTTCAATCCCCACTTCAGTGGTCTCCCCTTCCTTCCCTTCCAAAGTTGGCAGTCTATGCTGCTATTCATTGTTAAAATTAGAGGCCTCTGTACAGACCTTTGACCAAATCAGCCGCTGTTGGGAAGGGAACAATCAATGAAATTCACATTTTCGACCGCAAGCTTACCAGCAAAGAATTTCCTCTGATGCCTTCAAGATTTCGGCTTTGCTACTTCCTTTTCCCTTCTCTGCATCTCTCCCCTTGGCCTTGATTCAAACCTTCTCTCTTAGAAAGGAAAAAGGAAGGGAAGAGACCAATTCCCATAATTATTTCTAATACACGGGCTTGGAAATGCTGATTTTTTCCATATTCTCCACATGGCATTTTTTTCTAAGGCTTCTTTTTAATTACTGGTAGGGATTCGAAGACTTGATTATCCAGCACAGAAGGACTGTTTTTCAAAAGGAAAGAGGGCGATCCTTTGTATCCTGAAATCATTTTGTAATTCGTTTTATTCAACACATCTTTACAAAGAGTCTAATTTCAGAAGTCTGTGAAAGTTCTTCGGGATAGAATGACAAAAAATGAAATGGTTTCTTCCCTCTGAAAATTTATCTTCTACCACATATACAATGTAAGAAGCTATGAGGTGGCATATAAAATAATACAAGGTAACTTTAGGAAGAAAGGCAATTATATGGCGTAGTGGATAGAATACACAGCATAGAGTCAGGAGGACTCATTTTCCTGGGTTCCAATCTGATCTCATACATTTATTAGCTGTGTATCCTAGGATGAGCCTCTTCACCATTTTTGCCTCAGTTTCCTCAAACTGTCAGCTGAAGAAGGAAATAGCTAGCTACTCCAGTGTCTTTACCACTGGGATGATAAAGAATCAGACTTGACTGAAAAATGATTGAAAAAATAAAAGAAAAGATTATCTGGAGGAATAAGGCAAGGTCCCCTGTAGGAGATGGCATCGGAGTTCTACAGGAGGTATTGTTACTACATTGAGTACCCAGAGATGGTACTCAAATCTCCTACAAACACTACAGATTTTTTAGTGCTTTTTGGATTTATATGGGATTTAGTTCAGTCATGGGAAAACCTGACCTCTAACGTAAAGATATAGCCTTTCCTTCAATCTTTCCAGCTCATTATGACCTCATTTCTCCTCACTCACTTATCTAGTCAGTTGTGTAAAGTCATTTCCAACTCTTCCCGACCTCATTTTGAGATTTTCTTGGCAGAGGTGGGGATTTGCCATCTCCTTCTCCAGGTCATTTTACAGATGAGAAAACTGAGGCAAACAGGGTTATGTGATCTGTTCAGGGTCGCCCAGCTAATAATTGTTTGAAGCTAGACTTGAACTCCTGAAGATGAATCTTCCAGATTCTAAGCTCAATGCTCTGCCCACTGCACCATCTAGCTGCCCCTCCTAATAAGCTGTTCTTGACTCAATCTACTTTTTACAGATGGGGAAACTGAGGCAAGTAATATGAAATGACTTACCCAGGATCACATAGCTAGCAAGTATCTGAGGCTACATTTGAAATCCTGAAGATCAGTCTTTCTGTTTCCAGGCTCAGTGCTCTGTCCACTGCACAATCTATCTATCCTTCCTAATTAGCTGTTCCTCACTCAGTCCACTTTGACCAAGACACCAACAAGGCATTTATAGTCTTATCATTAGCAGGGGTTGGTAGCCCCTGGAGAAGGCCACATTCACACATATCTCCAGGAAAGCTTTGTAAAATGGAGGAAGCTAGGAATTCTTTGAGAGAGAGAGAGAGAAAGAGAGAGAGAGAGGGAGGGAAGGAGGGAGAGAGAGAGAGAATAATTAAATAGTGTCCTAACAATGCAATTGAATAAGTAACTACATTTCCCAGGTACCCAGACTGTATGGGGAAATCTGAGGCAACATGAACTTTGACCTCAGAATTTAGAATATTCTGAGACAAGATCCCTGCCCTCATGAAGTTCACAATCTAACAAAAAAAAAAAAAAAAAAAAAAAACACTTAATAGTCTCAGTATAGGCAGCCTGTGACGTAGATAGAATGCTGGACTTACTCAAAAGAGTTGGCTCTGGATCCTTCCTCATATACACAGCAGTGGGGAAAGAGAACCAGAGATAGAGGCAGAGGTCCCGGGATCAAACCTGCCCTTAATGCTCACTATCTGTTAGCTTTAGACAAGTCCTTCTCTTTCAGGAACTTCATTTTCCTTATTAGTAAAATAGTTCTAAATCTATGATCTCTTTACTTTCCTGCACCTCAATTTCCCCATCTGTAAAATGAGAAATCTAAGGTCCCTTTTTAAGTCTAGACAGCAACTGTTTTGGAGATAGAAATCTAGAAGCAGATCTCTGTCAACTATCAGTCTCACTAGCCTCAGCAAAGCTCTCTGTAGAATGGGTACAGCAATAGTACCTATCCCAGAATTTCAGAGGAAATGAGGATGTTTATAAAGTACCTTGCAATCTTTTAAAAATTATTTAATGTTATATTTTTCCCCAGTTATATGTGAAAAGGGTTTTTACCTTCTTTAAAAAAAAAAAAAAGAGAGAGAGCTCTAAAATCTCTTCTTCCCTGCTAATTGAGAAGGAAGGCCATAATTGATCAATGATGGACAGAATCAGCTATGCCCAGAGAAAGAACACTGGGAAATGAGTGTGGACTGCTTGCATTTTTGTTTTTCCTCCCAGGTTATTTTTACCTCCTGAATCCAATTTTTCTTATGCAACAAGAGAACTGTACGGATCTGTACACATATATTGTATTTAAGATATACTTTAATATGCTTAACATGTATGAGACTGCCCACCATCTAGGGGAGGGGGTGGAGGGAGGGAAGGGAAAAGTCGGAACAAAAGTGAGTAAAAGAGACAATGTTGAAAAATTACCCATGCATATGTTCTGTCGATAAAAAGCTATAATAAAAAAAAAAGAAAAGAAAAGAAAAAGAAGGCCATTTGATATGGGTTATACATATTCTGCCTTCTATCCCTTGCAATTTTTAAAAGGGTGTGTGTGTGTGTGTGTGTGTGTGTGTGTGTGTGTGTGTGTGTGTGTGTAGAGAGAGAGAGAAGAGAGAGAGAGAGAGAGAGAGAAGACACAGAGAGAGCTTTAAAGAGCTATTTTTACAATTGATTTAAATGGAAAGTCTCTTGGAAATTAGTTACTGCACCATTTTTGATAAAGAGAAACTCTGTCTTTACTTAAGTGGAACTGTGGGCAAATATGCTACTTTGCCGATATGCCTATTCTCCTTCTGACGCCCAACACACACTCTCCCAAGAAGCTCCTACCCCGTTTTCTTGATTTATGCAGGAAATAATGGAAACTCCCTGTCTGTCCTCCAACCCTGTTTGTTGTTTCTAAACATGACCTCCGTTCCCAACCACAGAACGTCCTCTTCTCTCCTCTGTCTTCACTTCTGTGACTTGTGTTATTGTTTGTTGAAGATATTACAATACACTGTTTACTCCAAGTCTAGTTGCTCTGGGACCCTTTGTGGGAATTCCCATCCCTGGAGGGATTTCCCAGATAAATCATAGACAGGATGGAAAGCTGAGGAGCATTCCAGGCCCTCTGCCTATTCTGTTCAAAGGGATGATGGGTGTATGACTGGGGTCATCTAGCTGCCCACTGATGGTCTCCAAGGAGCCAGTCTGAGACTCAGAGTCATAAGGCACAAAGCTTATGGCAACTCTCACCATTCAAACTCCACAAAGCTGCTCATGGGATCGTTCTCCCTCACAGCCTAAATCTTGCACTTCTCCAAGAGAGGTTATAAACTCCTCTATTTGGCAGGGAAAGTCGTTTACCTGTCCTTACTTTTTCATTCTTATTAAATGTTATTCTTCTTCCCACACTCTACTCTTCATGGAAACTGGCCACATCTCCAATTATATGTCTTTATATAAAACTGGCTGTCCCCATGTCCAGAATGAGTTCTCTTTTTGCCTCTACTTAATAGACCCCTTTGTTTTCTTTTAAAATGAACTCAAGGACCATCTTATCGAGAAGCTTTTCTTTATTTCTAACTTCAGCTACCTCCCTTCACTCTCATAAAAAGAACATTTTATCAGTCATATCTGACATTTGGGATTTCCTCAGACAAAATAATGGAGTGGTTTGCCATTTTCCTCTCCAGATCATTTTACAGATGAGGAAACTGAGGCAAATAGGATGAACGGACTTAATGAGGGTCACCCATCTAGTAAGTGTCTGAGGTCATATTTGAACTTGAGGAAATGAAGCTTCCTGACTCCAAATCTGTCCACTGTGCCCCACAAATAAAATCACCTTGTATTTATTTATTTATTTATTTATTCCCTGGTAGAGTCTAAGCTCACTGAGGGCAGGAGTCATTTTATTTTTGTACAACAAGCATGTAATCTAGTCCTTGGCAGATAGTAGGTGTTTAATATATGGTGGTTTCTTGATTGTTAGGACTAAATAAAAATTTGCCCACTTTCTGAAGGCCCACACAGAGAGGTGGCAAGTGGGAGAGGTTGAGGTGGAACAGAAAGGACCACAAACCTCATGATATGAGTTTATCCAACACCATCTATAGCTCTGCTTCCCCTTTCACCACCACCTATTTTCCACCAGTGAGAACTTCATGAGAAATGGAGAAAGGAAAAAAAAGAAGGAAGAAGAAGGCAACCGGCTGATGTGCTGTGGATAGGGCCAGTAGATACTTGAAAGTATCTCTAATTTAAGGCTAGACTAGAAGATACATCTTAGGTCATTTAACTCCTTTTGTTTATTTGTTGAAATGTTACTTTATTTTATTTCAAATGAATAATTATTTCTTTTCTCTTCCTCCTGTGCCTATGCTCTTATTAGAAAAAGAAAACAAAGCATTTGTAACAGATAGGAATAATCAAGCAAAATGAATTTTTTCACTGATCATGTCCCAGAATGCCTCATTCTGTTCCTTGAGTCCATCACCTCTGTGTTAAGTTTTCTCCATGGGTCTGCTGGAATCATGATCGTTAATTATGTTGATCAAAAGTTGTTTGTCTTTACAATGCCATTTGTACTATATGAGTTGATCCCCTAGTTTTAGCTATTTTCTTTTGCATGAGTTCATGTAAGTCTTTCCAAGTTTCTCTGAAATCATCCCTTTGATTTTATGGCATAATGACTTTCTTTCACATCAATATATCATGATTTGTTCATCTCTTTCCCAGATTTTACCCCTCTCCTTCATTTTCAGTTCTTGATCACCACAAAAAAGAGGAGCTATATTTTTTTTAACTCTGAGATACCACTAGACACCTCTCAGATTGACTAAGATGGCAGGAAAAGATAATGCAGAATGTTGGAGGGGATGTGGAAAATCGGGACACTGATACATTGTTGGTGGAACTGTGAACGGATCCAACCATTCTGGGAAACAATTTGGAACTATGCCCAAAGATGCTTAATAAACAACTCTTCCTTTTAAAAAAATGTACATTTAAATGTATATTCCTCTAAAAATGTACATTTTCTCATATATAAAATGAAAGGATAAGAATGAATGACCTTATCCCAAGGAAATCATAAAGAAGGAAAAATGACCCACATGTGCAAATATGTTTGTAACAGCTCTTTTTGAGGCAGCAAAGACTTGGGAAAGGAGTAGAAGCAGATTGGCTAAGATGACAGGAAAAAAATAATAATAAATGTTGAAAGGAATATGGGGAAACTGGTCCACTAATGCATTATTGATGGAGTCGCTCTCCAGAATGGACTGCAGTCTGAAACTATGCCCAAAAGGCTATCAAACTGCGCATGTCCTTTGATCCAGCAGTGCCTCTAGTGGGTCTGTATCCCAAAGAAATCATAAAGGAGGGAAAAGAGACCCCCATGTGCAAAAATATTTTTAGTGGCTCTTTTTGTGGTAGCAAAGAATTGGGGGAGGGGGGATGAATGATCATTTATTGGAGAATGGCTGAATAAGTTGTGGTACATGAAGATAAAGGAATATTATTGTTCTATAAAAATGAACAAGTTGATTTTAGAAAGGCTGGAAAGATCTCCAAGAATCAATGCTGAGGAAAACAAGCAGAACCAGGAATACATTGTACATAATAATAGCAGAAAGTGCAATGATCAACTATGAAAAGGCTTGATTCTTCTCAGTGGCTCAGTGAGCCAAAGCAATTCCAATAGACTTTGGACAGAAAATGCCATCTGCATCCAGAACTAAAAAAAAAAAAAAATTGAATGTAAATCAACACACGCTATGTTCACTTCTTTTTTCTGTTTTTTTTTCCTCTCCCATGATTTTTTTTCTTTTTGCTCTGATTTTTCTCTCCCACCATGATTCATAAAGCATTTTGCATTTTAAATAAATAAATAAATAAATAAATAGATGTATAACAATAAAAAAGAAGAAAAAAAAATGAATTACCTTTAAGGCCTCTCCTATTTCAGATATTCAGTTTTCTAAGGTCCCTCCCAATTCTGACATTCTAAATTCTAAGACCCTTCCCAGTTCTAACATTCTCTATTCTGATGCCCATCTTAGGTCTGATATTCTGTTTTAAGGTCTTCCTCAATCCTAACATTTTGAATTTTAAGACCTCTCCCAGCTCTGACATTTTTTTAATTTTAATATCCTTCTCAACTCTAATATTCTCAGTTCCAAGCTCTGACATTCTGTGTTCTAAAGGTTCCATTAGCTTCAAATTTTTACATTCTAAAATACCTTCTAGTTCTCAATTCTGTGACAAAATTGTTTTTTTTTTTTTTAAGTCAACCAAGAAACTGAATGAAATTGTTCTTTGTTACTTAACAAGGCAAAGTATCAGTGAGGTTGCGATCAATCAGTTAAGAAAGAGTCAGTTCAGGGGAAGCTAGGTGGCACAGTGGATAGAGCACCAGCCCTGAAGTCAGGAGGATCTGAGTTCAAATCTAGCCTCAAATACTAAATACTTCCTAACTGTGTGACTCTGGACAAGTCTCTTAACTCTAATTGCCTCAGCAAGAAAAGAAAGACTAGGGGTTTAGAGGGAGAAATATATATGTGTAACAGAAAGTCTAATGGAAGATAACATATTTACCCATGTAAGGAATAAGTACAACATAAATAGAAAATAATTTGGGGATAATGGACAGGAGCAGTTTAGAAGATCAGGAAAGGTTTTACCTAGAATGCAGTGCTTGACTTAAGTCCAGAAGGAAGTGAAGAGATTCTCTTCCTTGGAGGTAAGCATCAGAGGTTGTATTCCCTTCCAATGTGAGCCTTTCTACATGTCAGAGTCATAGAATCCAGATAATTTTGAGTTACAAGAAACTTCTGGGAACTTCAGATACCATCTAGACCAAGCCACATGCAACAAAAAAAAAATCCTTCTACCTTATATCTTTTTTTTAATTATTAAAACTTTTTATTTACAAAACATATGCATGGGTAATTTTTCAGCATTGACCCTTGCAAAACCTTCTGTTCCAACTTTTTCCCTCCCTCCCCTAACCCCCTCCTCCAGATGGCAGGTAATCCAATACATGTTAGATATATTAAAGAATATGTTAAATCTTCTACCTTATATCTAACAAATATTTATCTAGCTTTTGCTTGAGAACTCAAAGGATGAGAAGTCTAGTATATGTGAAGGTGGCCTTTCTACTTTAAGCCAGTTCTCTTTGATGGAGCTAAAAGTTGTCTTATCTTTAGAGATCACAGAACTGAAATTAAACAGGACACCCTGAGCAGACCACCAAAATTTCAAGAGGTTTCTGTAGCTATGTAAGAACTGTTCAGCTAACCATCTCTTATCTAGCTAGAAGTCTTACTGATATATGGCCTTTTTAATGAATCATTTTATATTGTTCTTACCTGGAGTTGTTTTATTGATTCGTTCATTAGTTTGTTTGTTTGTTTGTTTGTTTATCATTATTAAGCCTATACTCACACAATCATAAAGAAACTCATTCTGCTGGCTCTCTTTGGGTATATATTAAAAGTTTGCTTTCAAAACAATTTACAGCGATATCGACCTGATTCCAAGTGCTAAAGCAAGGCCTGTTTCCTTAGCATCCCACACGGTTGATGTGAGGATAAAGTAAGAGACTTCAGTACTTTAACAGCACTGTGATCTTGTTTATGTGAGGATCCGTTTCTTCAAGGAGATAGATTCTAACCCATTCATACTTTCCATTTTGTTGGATTCATTTTCCATTCACCAAAGGACCTGTGAACTTTTTATCTTGGGTTTTCCCCCCAGCAATGCAAATCACCACCTGCTTATGCTTGCCTGGACTCTCTCATCCACATCATCATATCAATCTTCCATAATTGGTCTACTCAATTTACCAGGTACCTTCCTTTAGATATCTCAACATGGAATGGATACCAGTGAAACACACGGGCTCGCCATTGGTTACCCCTTGCTCTTGCTAAGCAGTAACAGATGTGAAAATACTTTGAAGATCATCATGCATGACACACATGAAAAATATTATAGTGCCACCACATCTGGAGGCTCATGCTTAATTCTGGGAGGGGAACTGGTTTAAGAAGGACATTGAAAACATGGAGGACATCCAGAGGAAAATAGCTAGAATGGCCAGTGGTCTAAAGTCCATATCAAATATTAATATCCAGTTCCTTAAACTGGACAGGTTTAGCCTGGATAACAGAAAACAGAAAGGAGACACAGTACATATAGATGATATAGATATAGATATAGATTCAAGTATTTGAAGGGTTATCATGTAGAGGAGGGATTAGTTTTGTCATCCTTGAATCCAAGGACAGAATCAACAGCAATGGGCACAAGCTGCAAAGGAATAATTAGGTTTCATTCAAGGGAGGGAAATCTTAATTATTAAAGCTATCCCCAGATAAGGGAAGGAATGGGTTCTTCTTCAATGGATGTCCATAAGTTCATTACTAGTTGACTTTGTTGCCATGGATACCATCTGGGGTATTTACTTTTGGTTCAATGGCTGCTCAGGTCTCTTGCAACTCTAAAATTCAGTGATACTAGAACTATTGGATGATTCTCACTATGTAGAGCTGCTAAGGATTTTTATGTATGACGTCCACACTTAAATATGAAACCAAATCTCCCATGGACAATATTGCCCAGCCTTTATGTTGTGAGGTCATGTGATGTAGTGGAAAGAACTATGGACTTTGAGTCAAAGGTCGAGAATCAAGGCTAAACTTTGCTTAATAACCTGATTGGCTCTCTGGAATTCAATTCCTTCATCTTTAAAGGGGGAGAGATAAGAAGAAATATCCTTGTTGTTGTTTAGTTGCATCCAACTCTTTGTGGTGTCATTTAGGCTTTTCTTGGCTGAGATATTGGGGTGGTTGACCATTTCCTTCTCCAGATCATGTTACAAATGAGGAAACTGAGGCAGATAGGATTAATTGACTTGTCATGGGTCACACATCAAATGTCTGAAATCATATTTGAACTCAGGTCCTCCTGACTTCAAACCCAATTCTATCTATTTCACTACCTACCTGCCCCAAGGGAGAAATAATATTCTCTCAAAGGCCTCTTTCCAGCTTCAAATTCAAGAATTAGCCCTGACTTGCTGCCAATTGGACAGGAACCTGGCCCTTATCTATTTGCTGCCTTAATTTCCCCCCATTCTGGGATGCAGAGAGAGAAAAAAGAAGGTGCCTCATGATACATGGATTCAGAGACAGAAATCAGGCTTCAAATCCCAGTTCTGCCATTCGGTGCCTTGTAACTTCGATCAAAGTCTCTCAAGTCACTGTAAAATGACAGGGCTAGACTAGATGACCAGCCGCAAGTCTTCTCTCCCTTTATGTTTTTTTTTCCCCAAAATGAGGTCCAATCTTAAAGAGATTCTGTAGAAAAGTTGTAGATGAAAAATGATTGGTCCTAAAACACCACTGCCTCTATTTTCTTCTGGGCTTTTTAATTGCTCAGTGACTGAGACATGATCTTTGTCTAATGTCTTGATCTGCAGCCCAGTCCATGGAAAGCACCAGGATCAAGGACTCTTGCACACACTGAGTTGTCAATCATGGCATGAGGACTCTGAGATGCTTAGACTTTGAAAATTACAAAATCTCATGGTCAGAGAAGGTCAGAGCCAGAAAAAGAAATAGAGAAGATTAGAATATAGAATCATGTAAAAGGATAGAAAATAGGGCATGGAACCTCAGAACCAAGAAAAAACTTAGAACGGACCACTGAAAATGTCAAAGCAGGGAGAGACTTTAAAATGGAGAATGATGGGGCTAGATGGGGCTTTTGGAATATGTGTAAAAATGGGAGAACATAGAATCTAAAATTTAAGCTTAGTACATAGGGGTGTTAGAACAGAGAATACGGAACATCGGACAAAACTAAAAAAAATCTTAGAATACAAAATGTCAAAGCTGGGGAAAAAACTGGAAAATGGGTTATGAAAAAACACAAAACAGTAAAGGTAAAAACTTCTTGGAACAGAGAAAGCTAAAACAAAGAATACAGAATTTTAATGCTGGAAAAGATCCTGGAAAATAAAATGTTAAGAGAGAATACAGAATAGCAGAGATAGATAAAAAACATTTTGGAATATAAGAAGGTAGAACATAGAATACGGAAAGTCAAAACTGGAAAAGACCTTGGCAAATAGGATGTTAAGAGAGACCCCAGAATAGCAGAGATAAAAAAAATGGAATAGAGGAAGCTAGAACATAGAATACAGAATGTTTTTTCAGATGTTAAGAGAGAACACAAAATAGCAGAGATTTAAAATGGAACAGAGAAAACTAGAACATAGAATATAGAATGTTAATTTAAAAAAAACTGGAAAATAGGATGTTAAGAGAGAACACAGACTAGTAGAGATAAAAAAAAAATCTTGAAATAAAAGAACCTAGGACTTAGAATATGGAATGTCATATATATATATATATATACTATTATTATATATGGTTTGCAAAGCACTTTAAATATGTTATCTCGTTATCCTCACACCAAGCCTGGGAGGAAGGGACTATTATTATTTCTATTTACAGATGTGGACTCTGTGGCATTTAGAGATCAAGTGACTTGATCAGAGTCACACAGCTAGTCAGTGTCAGAAACAGGATTTGAACTCAGGTCTTTCTGACTCCAGATCATGCATTCTACCCATGCCACCATCCAACGGCCTCACACCAAATTCAAATCTAGTTTTCCATTAATTGAAAGCTAATTCCACTTCTCTTTCAGCCAGAGCACCCTGCCCGACAGGGCTAACGATAGCGGTATGTCGAAGACAGATAACAGGATGGAAGTGAAATCCCTCAGCCTCAGTCCATCCATTTCCCCAAAAAATGAGATCAACTGGAAGCTGCCAGTGTGGATGAAAAGCAGCTGGCCACAGGTGAGAGGCTATACACCCTGCCTACCTGTCTCCTCTACGCCAACACATCCTCTTTCCTGCTTTGCTTTTCTTCAAAGGAAGCTGATCCTAGTGCACCTGCAGGTAATGGACTTTCCATCGAGGATGGCTGGATCTCAGCACTTTCCCCTGGTCTCCCATTTCCTGAAGTTGTTGGGGAGACACATCCCCCCACACTTCTCTCAATATATGTGGCGCTAATGAGGGGTAGCAGTCAGGAGAATGAAAAGAAGGCAAGATCTAGTTGGCTCATTCTCTGGCTCAGAGCCAGCTTCTATTGGCCCAAACTCTCTCCCCATCTCCCTCACCCCACCTTTCAGGTTAGCATGCTGCTCCTGTTATTGAGGGGAGATTAAGATGTATAGTCTGTAAATTGGCTAACCTTTTCCAGGCCACTCTAATGAGACTCCTGCCTATAATAGAGTTAGATTTTGTTTCTCTATATATATTTTCCTTAACATGACCCATATGGAAATAAAAAGGGACTTTTCCCCTTATCCTTTTTAAAAAGAGAAAAAAGAAACCAAGAACCATAGAGGTTAGATTAAGACCAAGGTTTTTCTTCAATTTAAAGTCCATGGTTCAATGATGACATGCATTCCCAGTGAAGTCAATGGGTTCTTGTTCAGTCAACTGGCAAGAGCCACACTTACAACTCAAATTGAAATGTGGTGGTTCATCCGTTGGATACAAGGTTCTGAAAAGTACCGGGATTTCCTTAGAATAATGCAAGATAAGACACCCAGATAATTCCCCTACCATCACCTTCTTGGGGTTTCCTGAAATAATGACCATTGATTTATCATCTTTGAGGATGATGGGAAGTTTCACAGGATCATAGAATCATAAAATCTCAGTTTTAGAAGGGACTTTTCAGTAGAATGTCACCTTCTTCAAGGCAGGATTTTTTTTTTCTTCATTTTTGTCTGTAGCAAAGATGATCATGAGCTCTTGATCAATTGGATGAGTTCGATGTCTGCCATTCCTTTATCCACCTGAAATTATAAGACATGTACCTGTGCTCAGTCAGGAAAGGAGACAGAAAGGCAGGAAAAGGTATTACGATATTAGAGGTCTTGTCACTTATTCATCTGGATAAGTACATTCTTCCCATTGCCATATGCTCCTCCTGGGGTTGGAGTGAAGAGAAATCTCCCTAACTCATTTCATTCTAATTTAGGAGTCCAAAGGAGATGATTTGATTTAAAAGATTGTCAAGGTTAAAGCATTATGTACATTCTGTTAATATTTTGTTATTATCCCTGACTTCATGATCTTTCAATTCATACCAATTCAATAAACTAATATATGTATGTGTTTGAATAAAATGTATTTGAACATCAGAGAGAGACAGAGAGAGGGAGAGGGAGAGGGAGAGAGAGAGAGAGAGAGAGAGAGAGAGAGAGAGAGAGAGAGAGAGAGAGAGAGAAGGAAAGCGAAGGAAAGAAGGGAAGGAAAAAGGAAGAAGGGAAGGAGGGAAAAAGAGAGACTGTCTCCATCTCATGAGTTTTCAAGATGCAGCATTTCTGGCTAAATATCAATCAAAGAGGAGGCTACTATTTATCCATGTCATGTCCAAATTGTCCATGCCAAAGGCAAGCCCCATTACAGATTTCCCTCATTTGAAATTTGCTGTCCAAGCAAATGAGTGGAGCTTCATTTTTTAAATCCAGCTTTGAGTGGTTTAATCTAACCAGACTCAGAGGATCAATCCCACAATTGAAGGGAATGCCATTGGTGGGAGCTTCATCCATTTACAGGGAGCCTAGACTCCCCCAACTCCCTTAAAGCTACTGGAGAACCTTGGGGGAAGAGGAGAAAATGTAAGACACTTGTCCTTCAAGTGGAATCAGGGGATCAGTGTCATATATGGGTTTTGTGTAGGGTAAAGTGAGGCCTTTTGATTTTGTTTTGCAGAGATCTATGGAGAGATCTCGGCTGGGGGATTGATTCTAGATATTCTAAACCAAAAGATTTTAGAGAAATTTGGTGATTTTTCTTCTGTCTGGAATACAGTCATTTTTTCTTACCATATGTTCCCTCATAAATTAGTGATACTGTCATTATTTTGCAAATTCATTGATTGATTGCTTAATTAATTAAATACTGATACTTTTTGTATTATTAAATTCTGTGTATTGAATACCTCCCGAAATTGTGAACTTTTCATTTGATGATACTTTCTATATTACTGAATCCTAAATATTAATGATCCAATTCATTCTGTATCAAGTCCTATATAAAACTGATAAAATAAATGATAGTAATAAATAACATTTTTATAGTACCTACTAAGTGCCAGGGAATTTGCTAAGCACTTTACAATTATTATTTCATGATTACCTAGGAGATAGGTGCTAATATTATCCTATTTTACAGATCAGGAAACCAAGAAAAACAGAAGTTAAGTAACTATCACAGGATCATAAAGCTAACAAGTGTCTGAGGCAGGATTTGAACTCAGAGCTTCATGATTCCATCCCCGATGCTCTATCTACTAGTTACTTTTATTATTATTAAGCTTGGTGTAAGAAATCTGAAATCATCATATTGCTACTGAGTCTGGTTCTTTTGCATTGAAATGGATCAAGACTGCTTAACTCTTGTAAAATCAAAATGCCCTATTGACTTCTTAGGGTTCTTGGGCTTTTGCCCCAAATCCATAAATAGCTGGTATTCTTTGCTCTTTCTCTAAGCAAGCCTGCTTTTTATCCTGATGGATGAGTTTATATTTCCTTTGGGTTTCCCCCTGGTGATAGCAAGGAACCATGGGGAGAATTTAGCCCTTTGGGATAAAGAAAGCAGAGGAAGTTGCCTAGACTGTTATTCTAGATGGATTTCTGAATAACTGTAGGGTGTCCTGAAGAGAAAGGGACACTGGGTACAGACCCCAGATGGATGATTTTTCTACACTTTGGAATTCATTGGAGGAATTTTCACCTGGGATGATTTTCTCATATAAGGGGCGAGACAAAATGGTCCCATGATCTTAATTTCCGTGGAGAGAACTCCCTGTAGCTTGGACAGCTTAGTATAGACTGGATTTCTGTTTAAGACTAAAGTCAGTGTTTGTTTCCTTTGCTCTTTCCCTTGCTTTTGGGTTGAGAAAGGTCCTGTAAGGCTAAGGCTGAGCAAGCAGAGATATTTGGTGAACTCTATAAAATATTACTCATTTTGTTGAATCTGCAGAACTTTCTATTTGGGGATAATTGTGATTTTCATTGATATATTGGAATTGTTTATGATGCTATGACATTGGCTATTTTGAGACTCAACAGTATGACATTGGGAAGCAAGTAAACAGACATCACTTATGCCTTCCCAGAGACCACAGGTTCTCATTTTAGAACAAGAGGCTGAATTTGGGGTAAGGTTCTCATTTTTAAAATGCCCCCCCCATCTATGTGACCAAGACCACAAATTTCAAATAGAAGGAGATATGCAAAGGGGTCATTTGAAGAGTGTCCGGGTGACAAAATGGGGCACTCTGCATCCCCTTCAGGTAGTCAAGGGCAGTTCCCTATCTAGAATAGCCTTTGTCTTTAAAAATAGTGAGACTTTCAAGGTCATTCTCTTTCCTGCTGTGACCAGAAGGTGAAGATTACAAGCCACCCAGAGGATGGAAGTCATGAACTGAACTGATGTCTCTTTCACCAGGCTCTGAGAAATGGGTTTCTGCTCTACATCATTTGTCCTTTTCGGTTTCAGATGCAGGCAGTGATCCCCACCAGAATCACTAGACTCTGGAGTTTGAGCCAGAGTGACCTTGGAAGCAGGATTCTAGAGAGGATGTGAAAGTCTGCTAGTCCAGCGGGGAAGCCCAGAGAAGTCAGGATGTCTGGGACTCAAGTGCTGCCCCCTCCCACCTTTGGACTCCAACTGAGACTGAGCTCTATAGAAATTGAGCTAAACTATGGAGCTAATCCCTTCCCCATCGACTAAGGTATATGGGGGAAGGGAACACACTTTCCACAAGTTGAGGAGTAAGCTTTTATATTGTGATTATACCTCTCAAAATAAATATTATTTTATAAAAGCTAATGCAACTATTAGTACCTAAATGGAAAGTTCAGATTGCACCTTAGAATTGAAGGAACATCATTACTAGGGGTTAGAGCCATTTGCATAAGCACCCATAATACCCCTTGAGGGTACCTAAGAACCCCAATGGAAGGATGAAATGTAACATACTGGTCTTCAGGTAGTAAGGGCCACAGTAGCTAATGTAACATATATCTAGGTGTATATATTTATTTATTTATTTATGATGCTATGACATTGGCTATTTTGAGACTCAACAGCATGACATTGGGAAGCAAGTAAACAGACATCACTTATGCTTTCCCAGAGACCACAGGTTCTGATTTTGGAACAAGAAGCTGGATATACATATATATATATATATATATATATATATATATATATATATACATATATATATATATATATATATATGTGCATATCTCTGTTTGTGTGTATAATATGTTACCCCAAAAGTTTTAGTATAGTTTTAAGCTTTGATAAGTTCAAAAGTATAAATTCTACAAACTCAGAAAAAAAGATTCCCCAATATTTGAAAAGTTATTTAAATTATTTAAATATAATGGGGGTTTTATTAAAATTGACCAAAACCACTATTTTGTGTCATACATTGTTCCAGGCAATTTTCATATTTTACAAACACTTTCCCAGCTGCTGCTGACTTCCCAGTCACTTTCCATGACTGAAAGACTAAATTTATAATCCTATCCTTATGATCATCCAAAGAATGAAGTTTGTTTTTTTTTTTTATGCTTATGTAACATTTTTGGCATGGCACACATACACACACACACACACACACACACACACAAACACGGAAATATCTAACAGGCATTAGTCAAATGGTCAAGGTAGCCAAGCAAAATGATGCCATCTACTTCTCCATTATCATCCAGAACCCTCCCACCCAATCCCATCTTATTAAAATTAGAATTAAAATTTTATTATACAAAATTCACAAGAGGAAATTAAAGGAAGTCAAATAATTCATCTTTTATATTATTTTAAAGTTTATAGAATTTATACTTTTGAAATATGCATACAGGCATGTGTCTAATTTTGTAAATCTTAACATGTTATATGTGCATGTGAGCTATTATTATGTAGTCTCTGAAATCTCTCCCAGCTCTAGATTTAGAATTTTCAAATTTATTATATTACAGACTCAGGGATCGTGTTGTTGTTCACTTGTTCTAGTCCTGTTCAACTCCCAATGACCCCATTTGGGGTTTTATTTCAAGAGAGACCTGGAGTGGTTTACCATTTTCTCCTCCAGCTTATTTTACAGATGAGTGAAACGACTTGTCGAGGCTCACAGATGTAATAAATGTCCAAGGCCATATTTGAAGTCAACAAGCTGAGTCTTCCTGATTCCAAACCCAGTGCTCTATCCATTATGGCGCCACCTAGCTACCCTTGGACTCAGGAGATGCAGAGATAAAAATGAAGCACTTTGGATGGTATTGTCAAATTTCCCTATCTGGAAGGTGGAAGGAGTTAGACCAAAGGGTCTCTAAGGCATCTTACAGCAAATTTTCTGTTCCTATGATTTTATATTCTTTTTTTTTCCCTATCAAAACTCTCATATCCACAGGGATTTGAGATAGATAAGCTCTGATATCAACTATTTCTGCCGACACAAGAATAAATGTTATTCCTCCAGAGGTTCTTGCTTTTCTAAGGGACTTATCTGCCGTGATCAATGCTTTAACTCAAAGGAATGAATCCCTAATGGTGGAAATGCAGGTAATGTATTTTAGGTTCATGGAGGAGATGGAGAAAAATCTAGAAATTATAATCTCCTAGTGACTCAGCACAGAGAGTGCTGCTCACTGCCCAGTCTCTAAAGAGGGCCCTGGCGTCTCTCCCAGCACACCATTCTCCCCAGAAAGACCTGGGAGGGCAAGCAGAAACACTTGGCTTCAGAAAGGAACCTCTTACCCAGCACCTGATAAAAAAAAAAAAAGGACAGAACTTAATAAAAGCCCATCAGATGGGCTTGTTTTCAGGAATTAACCACCCCCTTTGTGTCCCCAGTGGAAGGTGATGGAGACACGGAGACACCAGCAGAGTTAATGCATTGCTGGCCTAGACCCAGTCTCAGACAGCCTCAGATTCCACTGTAATCAGCTAAATTAGCCCATTGATAGGGCAGCTCATCAAATACTTTTCCCCTCCTTCCAACCAAGGATGGATTGACCTTTTCAAGGAGCCTGGGGGAGGAAGGCGGGGTGCTAGTGGGGGAAGAAATAAGTATCTTGTCAATCAATCAATGAATCCATGAGCACTTAGTGACTGCCAGACTCTGACCTAGGCAAGAGGGAATGGAAAGTCAAAAGCAAGATGGTCCCTGCCCTGAAGGACTTACATTCTATCAGGGGAGATAAGGCTAGAGGAATAGCTACAATAGCAATGCCAAGTAAGGTATTTTTGAGGGAGCACTAGCAAGTGGAGGAAATCAAGGAAGGACAATCATGGACAGGACTGAATGTCTGGCAGAAGATGCGATGAAGGAGATGGAAGACCACCACATGGTGGTCCTCTGTGTCCTCAAGGGTGGCTACAAAGTCTTTGCTGGTTTTCTGGATTTTATCAAGGCATTGAACAGGAATAGTGATCAATCAACTCCTCTGACTGTAGATTTAAACTGAGCATTCTAAGAAGCAAAGATGAGAAGAAAATCCATTCTGGTGCCTTTATTATTAATTATTATTATTATCAGTTGGTGTAATGGTAGAAGAAGAAGGAGGAGAAAGAGGAAGAAAGAAAAAGAGGAAGAGGAGGAAGAGATGGAGGAGGAGAATTGTAAACTTTGATTTCATTAGTAGAAACCACCTCCTCAGTAGAAATTTGGAACACAGGGGTATACAAGGATCAATGTTGAAAATTATCTGTCCATATGTTTTGAAAATAAAAGGCTTTGGGGCAGCTAGGTGGAGCAGTGGATGGAGCACCAGCCCTGAAGTCAGGAGGATCTGAGCTCAAATCTTGCCTCGGATGCTTAACATTTCCTGGCTGTATGATCCTGGGCAGGTTACTTAACTCCAATTGCCTCAGCAAAAAAAAATTTTAAAAAGATTTAAAAAAAGAAATGACCTCCTCTATTGCAGAGCAGTAGATCATCTTAACTTAGAATTTTATAGTTGTTCAATGAATTAAATTGAACTGAATCAAGGATGCTAGAGAAGTAGGAAACCTACTTCATTATCTTGCTGAGTCAGTCTTTCATTTCTCAAAATAATAAGTTTGTTATTAGTTTTATCCTCAATTATAATTTTGGCAAACCATTTTATGGTTTATTTATGATTTAGTTTCTACATACATAACATGGAAGTGACAATCCTGCCCAAGATATAAATAAGATAATACACAATCCAAGTTACTATTGTGGCCAATAGAAGATCTCTAAGATCATTGACTTATTCGACCCCCACCTGGATTTACTGGAAGGCACTGAGGGTAGACTGCTAGGCCTGGAGTCAAAAAAGATTCATCTTCTTAAGTTCAAATCTGAGCTCAGACACCTATTAGTTGTGTGATCCCAATCAAGTCACTAACTCTGTTTGCCTCAGTTTCCGTATCTGTAAAATGAGCTGAAGGAGGAAATAGCAAATCACTCCAGTACCTTTGCCAAGAAAACCCCAGATAGGGTCACAAAGAGTCAGATGTGACTGAAACAAATGAAAAACAACAGCTCCTGTCTGAACTAATTCTTAGATGTGTGTTATAGTGGAAATTGCTTCTATATATTGATTGGACTACATGGAGATGTGGCCCCTCACAATTGCATGTGGGAGAGATCAACAATGGCCTCTGAGGATACATATGATACACATTTCTGCCCTCACTGTTTCTTGCCTAAAATGACATTAAAATCATGGATTTATATCAGGAAGAGGCAAGTCCAGCCACTTCATTATCCATAGTAGAAAACTGAGGCTCTATAAAGGGTTAATTAATTTCCTCAAGATCACTTAGTAAGAACTGGAAGGATTGGGATTTGAATTCAGGACCTTTGATTCCAAATGCAGTACTTTGTGGGTATGAAGAAAAGAGAAAGACATTGGAGCTTCTTTTATACCTCTGAATCTTATCCTGTATCACAGTCAAGTTATAGAAAAGATTATTGATCCCAGTTTGTGCTTCTGGAAGTTGCATCCCCAGAGCTGGAGATTGGAGAAGTTACCCATAATGCTGTATTGCCTCTCGTGGCAAACACAAGCAGATGGTTATGATGACAGAGTTGGTGATAGAATAGAATAGGAATATGATGGCAGTGAAGATCGTGATGATGGTGACATTGGTGATGGTGGGGTTGACAATGATAGTGGTGGTGGGGATAATGATAAGAATGATGATGACGATGATGATGATAGTGATTTTGACAAAAACAATTAATCCCATTTCTATAGTGACCAAACACATTCGAGGGCTTTTCCTCCTAAGAGCCTGTGCCACAACCCAAACCACAAACGAGAGCTATGGGGCAGCCACTATCAAAGGCTAGATTTGCAGAGAAGTTGTCATATAAGGGAGTCAGCCCAAAACCCTCTGTTTTCTTGATTGATCTTTTTCCCTCCTTATGATATTTTCTATCCTTGATCTTATAGTAACATGGCATTTCAAGCTGCAAAAGGTCTTAGAGATCATTTGAGCCAAATTTCTAATTTTATAGATGAGAAAAATGAGAGAAGATTCGACTTAGCCATAATCATACAATTAATAGAGTTAAGATCTGAACCCAGATTCCCTGTCGCCAAATTCAGCATATTTTCTGCTTTAGCACAGCATAGAATTAAATCCAGGTCTTCAGACTCCAAATCCAATTTCCTCTTCACTCTCCTATGACCTATATACATGTTCTCTATTACCCTCATTCATGCTCTGGCTCATATGAAAAGTCATCTGTGTCTTGGTATTCTCCAAAATAGGAGACTGAGGACTTCTTTAGTATGAAAGACTGTCTTCAGTTCAAAACATCAAGCACTTCCTATAGGCCAGGTCCAGTTCTATGCAAACTAAAACAGTCCCTGTTCTTAAGGGGCTTGCATTTTATCTGTTTATCCTTTTCTCTCTCTCCTAATAGATAATACACATTTGTTCTGAGCACACCTTACTTAATTTGGGTTACATGAAATATAAAAACTGAGCGATGAGGAAACTGAACCATTCCTATTAACTGCTCCCAGCTTTAGCTGGGGCAAAAGGACTCCATGGGCTATAAATATCTTCATCTTCATCATCATCACCCTCCTCCTCATTTTCTTCTTCATCATCTTCATCTTCACTGTCATCATCATACAATCAATCAACAAGCATCTGTTAAGTACCTACCACATACCGGGTTAGCAACCGAAGATACAATGGCAAAAGAAAGGCCCCTACATGTAGGAACGTGTGGTCCAGATACATGGTAATTTTGAAGGAAAGGCACTGACATCCAGGAAGGCCCAGGAAGACCTCATGTCTCATCTGAAGCTCATAACAACCCTGTGAGGTAGGTACTATGGGTATTGCTATCCCCCAGTTTACATAAGGAAATTGAGGTTCAGAGACATGACTTTCCTATCCAAGATCACAGAGGGCAACTTAGAGGCTGGGTTTGTAGTCCATCACTATTTTTGCTACCTCTCCCCTCAGCATCCCTCCTGTAAATCTGAGCTGTTGCCGCTTGTCTCATTGTATGACCTTGGCCAATTGAAATGACTTCTTTGTGCTGACAGGCCAAGAGGAGCTCCCTTCTGTCCATCCTACTGCCACTCCCTATCATGGATGCTATAAGAATACGTGATTGAAAAAGCCCTGCCCTTTGAACTCTTGCTGAGAAAATGCTGATAGGAATGTGGGGTGTTTCCACCCATCCCAGGAAGTTATCATATAAGTGTCTGGAGCCTTTATCTCTGGAAACACTCTGGGAAGTCCCAGCAAGCAGGAGTGAAGTTTGTTGCTCTTTTGCTGGCTTTCAGAACTGCTTTCCTGATAGGAACAGTAATGCACCATGTCAGATGCCTTTCAGGAGTAGATAAAGTCCTCTCCTCCACCTCCCACCAACAGCCAAGCTGTCTACAGCACCAGGAAATGGAGAACTAAAGCTATCCTTTTAGGTGCTAAGAGAGGCATATTATCCAAGATCAAGAAGGTCTGTCCTCTGCCCTCGTCGGACCTTATCTAAAATATTGTGTTCAGTTTTGTCCTTAAGAAGGAAAATGGAGAGTGTCCAGAGCCATCTGGAAAAGGGCTTTGAAATATATCAAAACATAGGAGAACGCGTTGGAGGAATTCAGAGTAGGAAAGACACAATGTCCATCTTCAATCCATTTCTGATAAAGGTTATGTGACTTTTGGCAAGTCTTGAATTTTCCTGAGGTACATTTTCTATATCTCTGAGATAAACTAGGCTAAAGGTCTTTTCAACTCTTCATTTATAAACCTAAAAAGTGTTTAAAGTAAATCCTTTCCAGTTCCCCCTGAATTCTAGCTATCCCACTCCTCCTTGTGCTTCCTATTCTCAGTTTCTCCTGTCTATATCTGGTTTGTACTTAGCTATTTGTGAGTTGTTCTGTCTCATCATACTTTCAGATTTCTGTTTTGCTACTGTTTGGATAAATGGACTTCTTTGCTATTTTTTATGTGGAACAATAGAACTGGTATTAAGTGAGAAAGGGGTCAAATCTTGGATATAGAGCTTGAGGTCCCTTACCCCCAGAAATGACAAAGCTATTAGAAGTTAGATAGAATCTAAGCATGTTCCCCAGATGAACAATATAGAAGGAGCAGATAGACGTACTTCTAGCCAATACCCTTTCTCTCTGAGGAGAGCAGAGTGACCTTTGAACCTAACTTCATAACTTCCTGCTTCCCCTCCTGAAAGGAAAGCAAATCTCCCACAAAGAAAGGTAAGGGTAGAAGAGGCTAGAAATAGTGAATCTTCCTCCTGTTGGACCATACTTGATAAAAGCCCTCTTGATTCCCTCAGTTTATACTTTCTTCCTCTTGCATTTAGTTATCCTCTGATATTTCTTTGAATATATTCAGTATTCACTTCTCTGTATGTGTGTTGTATCTGCCAGTTCAATACCAACTGATGGTAAAGACTGTTGGATTTCTCTGTGTTGTTAGTACTTGCATGTAGTAGTTAATCAAGAAAAATTTGTTGAATTGACTCCTCATTTTTCAGATGGAGAAACTGAGGCTTTGAGAAAAAGGATTCTGCTCATGGTCAGTGAGTTCAGACTTAAAAATCTCCTTGAGAGGAGAGATTGAATATTATCTTTCTTTGAATACTCAGAACAGTGCCTGGTACATAGTAGGTACTTACTAAATGCTAATTGACTGACTGACAGTTTTATTCTGCTTGGCTCCAGAAGGCAGAATCAAGAAAATCTCATAGAAGAGGAGGCACCCAATCCTTACTTTGAAGGAAGCTAGGATCTCTCAAGGAGGAAAATATTGCGGATAGAGTAGGCCGTCTATACAAAGGTCCAGAGGTAAGAGATGAAATGTCCCCTCAGGGAGTAGCTAGCAGGCCAGTCTAACCAGAGTGGAGATTGTTAAAGGGTGCCAACATGAAATGAATGGGAAAGTAGTTACGGGTTAAGTCCACAAGTTCTGCTACTTTATCATCTCCTGTGGGACAGCTTCCTCCAAAAATGGCCACCTGGAGGCCCAGCAATTGGTACTGGTAACATTATTAGTACTGGTCCTAATATTATTTCCATAAGGAACAGAAATCCAATGAAGGCTTTTAAGCGAATGTCTGGTAAGGGAACAATCAAGCTAAGAGACCAGGGCAAGGGCCGCCCTGGAAAAAGGAAAGGTCTGGGGACAATTGATTTGACTACACTTATGGGTTTGTGAAATGAAATTCATTTTCTGTACCAAATGAAAATCCTTCTTATAAATCACTGTAGCTCTCAGAGATTAATAAAGGAAATAGGCTTGATTAAGAATTCAGGCTATTGGTTGCCTTGTAGATTTATAGACTCAAAAGTCCTGTTGTGGGGGATTTGCCTCTGTCCCACCTGTTCCCTCAGTCAGTTGCAGCATTAGAGGGAATTGTGGGATTAACTCTTTAGATGCTGGTTGAAGTTCCAGAAGTAATGCAATGGATGAACTCTGGCAGCTACAGAGAGTGGGAATTAAGGAGAGACTTTCTCCATGGTAGCTGACCTCAGTCTGAAGCCATCAAAAGTCTGGACATTCTCGGGACCTTCTTTAATATTTTCCCCAAATTCTGGCCACATGGGGAATTCTATGCTTTTCGTATTTATTGGTTTGCAACAGAAAGGCTGATAGAGACATAGACACTGGCAGAGACAAACAAAGACAGAGAGATAAAGAAAAAGACAGAAGGAGACAGAAAGAAAGACACAAAGTCAGGGAGACAGAAACAGACAGCAGACAGAGACAAAGTAACAGAGATAGAGATGAAGACAGAGACAGAGATACAAAATAAGGGAGAAAAAAATGGAAACAGGAAGCCAATACCAGAGAAGCAGACAGAGAAAGAGAAACAGAGAGGCTGAGACAAAGAGACCAGGACAATTGGAGACAGAGACAAAGAGACCAGGACGGAGACAGAGGCCGAGGCAGAGGCAGACAGAAACAGAGAGAGACAGAGAGACAGGACAGAGACAGAGTCAGAAAAAGCAAAGACAGAGACAGAGATGGAGAAACAGGGAGAGACAGAGAGACAGGGACAGAAACAGAGAAAGACATGACAGAGGAGAAACAGAAACAAAGATAGACAGAGACACACAGAGAGAAACAGAGAGACCAGGACAGAGACAGACAGAGACAGAGAGACAGAAGTAGAGAGAGACAGAGACACAGAGACACCAGGACAGTGGGAGACAGAGAGAGGTGGAGAGAGATAGAAACAGACAGAAACAGAGAGAGAGACAGGGAAAGGGGGCAAGAAACAGAGAGAGATAGAGACATAGGAGAGACAGAGACAGAGAAACAGAGATAGAGACAGGGATAGAAACAGAGAGAGATAAAGAAAGATAGAGACAGAATCAGAGACAGAGCTAATAAAAATGATACTAATCCTAAAACATACCTCACAATCAGTTGCATGCTACATATCACTGGCCTGGCCTTTGAGAGGTCTTACAATGAGCATGGAACACTCCAGCATGACAGTATTTTGGGGCTTCCTTTTCTGTCCAAAACTGTATCTGTTTTAGAGGTAGCAGGGCAGAGAAAACACTGCAGCTTAGGGTGTGCAATGGGATATATTTGGGGTATGGAATCAAAGAACCTGGCTCCATCTCCTCTGTCACTAACTAGCTGGGCTAGCCACTTCACTTCTTTGGCCCTGGCTTCCTCATCTGTAAAATGGGAATGAAGATCATAGCTACCTGAGTGATAGTGAGATCAAAGGAGATAATGTCTAATGGTCTCTGCAAACCATAAAGTGTTATATAAATGCCCATTTTCATTTTTAAAGTAAGGAGATTAGATTAGAGAGCCTCTAAATTTCCTTCTAGCTTTCCTTTTAATAGGCTAACTATGTTATGCCAGAGTGTTAGGATATGGAAACATCCAAAATCCTGGCAGTTGTGTTTTCATCATATCCTGGGATTTGTAGCTAAAAGGAACCTCAGAGATCACCTCGTCTGGTCCAATTTGCTCAGTTCTTAGTTGAGATTGCCAAGGTCCATACAAAGGAAATAACCCAAAGTCACAGCAATACTTATAATTAAGATCAAATATCATTCAAGACGTCTATCTTTCTGCAAATTCGGTACAATTTCCACTAGGAACTTTGTGGAGGTCACAGAGAGGCAACTAGAGGCCTGATATAAGAAGAAGCCGCCTCGATCATTATACACTTCAACAACAATATTATATGAGGACCAATTCTGGTGGAAGTGGCTCTGTTCAACAATGAGAGGATCCAAATCAGTTCCAATTGATCAGTGATGAACAAAATCAGCTACACCCAGCAAAAGAACACTGGGAAATGAGTGTGGACCACAACATAGCATTTGCACTCTTTCTGTTATTGTTTGCTTGCATTTTTGCTTTTCTTCCCAGGTTATTTTCACCTTTCTAAATTCGATTTTTCTTGTGCAACAAGACAATGGTATAAACATGTACACATATATTGTATCTAGGATATACTTTAACATATATAACATGTATGGAACTACGTGCCATCTAGGGGAGGAGGTGGAGGGAAAGAAGGAAAAAGTTGGAACAGAAGTGATTGCAAGGGACAGTGTTGAAAAATTACCCATGCTTACATTCTGTCAGTTTAAAAAAAAAAAAAGAAGTTTCCTTCAAAAGATACTTAGGATGCAATGAAGTCCCATCTTTAATTTCATTTTCTTTGTTTTATTCATATTTTTGGACTCAACCTGTGATTTCACTGGTGTAGGGAATTCCTAGGAAGGAGACTCCCTCAGTGAGGATCATTATCTACTCTCCAATCCTTAGGAAATTCCTAGAAGCACTGAGTTGAAAACCACTATGTCTAAGGTCATAAATTCAGTGTCAGAGGTAGGACTACAACTGGCTTTAAGGCCAGCTCACTCTCCACTGCCCACACTACCTCTAAAGCCATGTTATATTAAGGCATGGAGGTGACCCTAGGTTCTCAAGGAAATCTTGGGAACAGGGAATCTGTTGTATTATGTTATTTAACAGCAACTGAAAAGTTAGCAATTTTGCTGAAAGAGTTAATGGCTATGATGACTAAAGAGTAGGATGGGAAATGTGTTTGAACTGATAGGAATGAAATCAAGAACCAAAAAATATATACACAATAGCACAAATGGAAAGAATGATTGCAAAGCAACCAAAAGCAAATTCTGAGAGATTATAATGGCCATGCTTAACCCAAAAAAAGAAAGATGAAAATGCATTTAGCCATTTCTTTGCAGTGGTGAGGGGTATGTATATGGAATACCTTGGATGATACCAAGCTTTTTTTTTTTAATGATTATTTTGTTTGATTGAACTATTTCCCCCCTTCTTTTTTATCCTTTTTTTAAAAAGATAAAAAAAATAATAAAAGATTGCTTAAAAGTTTTGTGATTCCAACTACTTTGGATTATGACAATTTTAATAACATTTTATATTTACACAATGCCTTTGATTTACAAAGTATTTCCACAAACATTATCTCATTCGTGGTATCTGGCAATCTATAAGGTTTTTGGACTCAACTTGTGATTTCACTGGTGTAGGGAATTCCTATTTTCCTATAATTTGACTATTATACCTGGTTTACAGATGTGGAAACTGAGGCTAAAAAAAGTAAAGGGACTTGGTTCTTATTATATATCTGTATGAATGAATGAACAAAAGAGAGAAAAAGCATTTATTAAGTAAGCATTTACTTTATGGCAGGCATTGTACTTTGCCCTAAGGCAATGTCTTCTAAGGGATTTACATTTTAATAAGGGAAGTTACCACATATAGGAGAGTGGTTGCCATGTTTTCGGGCTGGGTTTGGAAAGTTGCAGGGATAATGACTGGAGATCGGCAGAACAGATGGAAGAAAAGTGAGGAGTGTCTAGAATCCCAACATCCTTTGCCATGGCCACAATTGAAGGGTTGTGTCCAACTCTGGGCACCACATGCTAAGATAGTCTAGTTAAGCTAGTTATTATCTGGGGAATGACAACTAGGATGGCAAAGGTCCTTGAGACAATGTCATAAATGCCAAAGGCAGCAAGGATACGTTTAAACAGAATTGAGGGGACCCTCCTTCTTTCCCTATCTAGCTACTTTGTCTTCTCTTTCACAATCTATTAAATGGGCAACTCTTTAGACTAATTCTCTTTGACACAGCATCTTGCACCTGTTGCCCTCAAGGAGACTAAGAGACTATTGGACCCTCCCAAAATCTTTCTGTGCTAAACATGTGTATATCTGAAAATAACCAGAATGAAATTCAGCTCAGATCCACACAGGCTCCATGGGTTCTGTTCTAACCATAGCAGATTGATATATGTGTGAGTGGTGATAGGAAGTGAGGGAGAGGAAAGGTTGAATTTCTCTGTTTACCCCCATTACATTTAACTTGGCAGAGAGAAGATATAGTATGACATAAGAACTATTTTCAAGTATTAAAGGTCCTCCTGACTTCAGGGCTGGTATGAGAGACCAGACTTGTTTTTCTTGTGCCTAAAATTGATGGGTAAAAATCACAAAGAGACAATTTGAGGCCTGATAGAAGAAGAACCCTCCTAACAATGGCAGCTCTCCAAAAGATGCTTGGGAGTTAATGAAGTCCCCATCTTGGAGACCTTTAAGTCAAGGCCGGAAGACCACTTCTCAGAAAAATTATCAGTGGTCTTCCTCTTCAAGCATGGTCTCTATTGGATGGTCCCTAAGGTCTTCTACAACACAAGTTCTCTGATTTTGTTAATTCAATCAATCAACCAATCAATAAGGATTTATTGAGGACCTATGTGCCCTGATAAGTCTGAAGATATAATTCAAGCTAATTAAAGAGGGCCTTTCCTAGAGGAGCTTACATTCTAAAGGGAAAACAGCACACATAGGATAGTAGATTGTTATTTTTTGTTTGTTTGTTTGTTTTGTTTTGTTTTGTTTTGTTTTGTTTTATTAGTTATCTAGACCCTGGAGGGGTGTTCTGATCTGAGAATTTACTGGGATGGTGATAGGTCACAAGACAATTGATTAGCATGTCCTTTCTAGAAATATTAATGAGAATCTTGTTACTGTTCCCAGAGTTAGAAGGAGAACGTTGGGGGATAGAAAGAGGAAGGCAAAAGCACGTGTCAATTTTCTTTTTTTTTTCTTTTTCTTTTTCTTTTCTTTTTCTTTTTTTTTTCTTTTTCTTTTTCTTTTCTTTTTTTTTTTTTTTTTTTGCTGAGGCAAAGTGACTTGCCCAAGGTCACACAGCCATGAAGTATTAAATGTCTGAGACCAGATTTGAACTCAGGTCCTCCTAACTTCAGGGTTGGTGTTCTATCCACTAAACCACCTAGCTGCCCCCATATGTGTCAGTTTTCAAATGAAATACCTCATACCTTTCTTATATCCACATTACATCATGTTTTATTTCCATAATATTTTTATCATATAACAACTTTCATTATTGCCTCCACAAAGTCCTTTTCTAATTCCTCATCATGACATGGAGATGATCCTGGCTTCTCAGTGACTATGGCTCCAGCATACAAACTCTCTGCTATATTCTATCAATCTGGAAAAGCCTTGAAACACAGGTGTGGTGGCAAATATTTAATTACCAACTCTCTGGGGGGAAAAATGTATTCACAACACATTGTAATCTACAAGTTTTATCTGTGTTTTTATTTCTCCCATTACTTTATTTTTTCTTTATTAATTATTTTTTTTCTGGTTATACATATATACTAGCTTTATATATACATACATACATACATATATATACATATAGTATACACACACACACACACACACACACACACACACATATATATATATATATCTTTTTATTTACAAGATATATGCATGGGTAATTTTACAGCATTGACAATTGCCAAACCTTTTGTTCCAATTTTTCCCCTCCTTACCCCCACCCCCTCCCCTAAATGGCAGGATGACCATATACTAATATTTTAATACACATTTCTTTATGAATCTTGTTTGCAGAGAAAAACCAGGACAAAGGGGGAAAACCATAGGAGAGAGAGGGTAAAAACAGGAAAAACAAAAAGTGAACATAGCATGTGTTGATTTACAATTCAGTCCCTAGTTCTTTTTCTGGATAGAAAAGCCATTTTCTATCCAAAGTTTATTGGCTCACTGAAGCACTGAGAAGAATCGAGTTTTTTTATAATTGATCATCGCACAATCTTGCTGTTATTGTATACAATGCATTCCTGGTTCTCTTGTTTCACTCATCATTCATGTAAATCTTTCCAGGCCTTTCTAAAATCAGCTTGTTCATCATTTTTAATAGGTCCCATTACTTTCTTGAGCTTAGCCAATCAATAAGACATTAAGTAAAGCCCTGATTTATAGTGTTTGCCAATTTCTGATCTGCAAATGGTCATACTGAAAATTTAACAATCAGCTTTCCAGAGCTGGTTGGAACTGGCTTCAAGATGCCCCTGCCTTGAGTTCAGTCATAACATCATATGATTGAGATTTAAAGCTTAAAGGATCCTCAAAGACCATCTAGAATAACCCACTCATTTTACAAATGAGAAAACTGAGGCCTTCGGAGGTTAAGTGACTTATCCAATATAACATAGGCAATGTCAGGTTCTTTGACTCCAAATTCAATGTTTTTTTTTTTTCATTCTACCATCTTCACACAGACTTCCAGGATAATTAATTATGGTGAGGAACATGATGAGGACTTAGCCATGGCTATTCATGAAGAAAGATAAATCCAAAAATGGCTCTTGGACTTGTGTGGCCCCCTTTGCCTTCTGCAGTGGTGGTGGCGGCAGGAGTGATGGAGAAAAGAAGAGACAATCTGACTTCCTCAAGATTCGGGTTACTCAGCTGTAGAATTGGAATGAAAGACTAGTTGGCCATTGAAGTCCTTTTCAGCTCTGGATAATAATGATGATGATGACTGACAATAATGATAATGCTGATAATAATAGCTAGCATTTCTATAGGGCTGTAAGATCTGCAAAGTATGGCTACAAACCTCTAATTGTATCCTCCCAACAACCTAACATATAAGTGCTGTTATTATCTGCATATGACAGATGAGGAAACTGAGACAGATAGAAGTAAAGTGATTTTCCCAGAGTCCACAGCATCGAAGGCCAGATATGAACTCGGGCCTTCTTCACTTGAGGTCTGACACTCCAACCATCTATCAATACAAAGTGTTGAAAATTCCTAAAGCTAGAGCTAGCCCAACATAGGCATAAATCACTTCTGGGGTTCAAGTTAGTGGAAGAAAGATATAATCGGAGTTGTAGGTAGGTACATTTTAAGATCGGATCACATTGAGGCTCAGAAATGTAAAATGGTGCCAGACATAGAGTGAAAAATCTAAGCTCAAGTTTCTGGCTCTGCCTCTTACTGGCACCATTTTACGTTTCTGAGCCTCAGTTTCCCTATCAGTAAAAGAAGGAGGTGGGAGCAGATAGGATCTAAAGTGCCTTCCAGTCTACATGCTTGGATCCTCTATGGATCAATTTCTATTGTTAAGGTCAATGTAATCTGATCACCTTTCCCTTCCTCACTTTTTTCTTGAAGGAGGATTGATATAAATATGTTTTCTATGATTTCACATGTATAATCACTATCCTATTGCTTGTTTACTCAATAGGTAGGAAGGGGGTGGCGGGGAGAAAGAGAATTTGGAACTAAATTAGAATGTTAAATGAGATTAATTACACAGCATCTAAGGCTGGGGCCTTCTTTACTTGAGGTTCCTAAATTTTATTTACTTTTTAATATTCTTTTCTTTCCTCATTAGATTGCATATAACTTAAAATGAGGAACTATCTTTTATTTTTTCTTATTTGTGGTTCCTAATGTTTAGCCTAGAACCCAGTAGGTGCTTAATAAATATGATAAATGTGTGTTGTATTGAATTGAATTCCCTGAACTTGATGACCATGTCCCAACACCTTTCCCCTGTGTCTGTCAGGCACAGGGTAACCCTCATGCCTGGAATAAACTCTTAAAGAATCTCTAGCTTGTGGGGCAATTAGTTGGATAGAGCACTGACTCAGGTCAAAAGTCCTGACCATGACTGATCCTGGGCAAGTCCCTTAACCCTGATTACTTTCAAAAGGAAAAAAAAAAGAAGAAGAAGATGAAGAAGAAGAAGAAGAAGAAGAAGAAGAAGAAGAAGAAGAAGAAGAAGAAGAAGAAGAAGAAGAAGAAGAAGAAGAAGAAGAAGAAGAAGAAGAAGAAGAAGAAGAAGAAGAACTTCTAGCTTCCTTTAAATTTTAAATCATATACTATCTCCTACCCAAAGACTTCCTGATCCTATCAACAAATATATATAATTGCCTTTAAAACCTTTTAATACTCTGAAATTATTGAGGATTTCCTAAAGAACTTTTTTAAGTGCATTATATCTATTGATATTTACTGTTACAAGTTAAAACATCTTAATTTTGATTATCCTTAGTTTTAGAATGAAAATAGTGTTAACTTCAAGTATCCTTTGAAAGTTATGCAAGGCCCCCGAGATTATAATTTGCGCTAGTTTACTGAGAGGCAGTTTGGGAGAGTTAGAACCCTTGACTTGGACAAAGAAACAGGTTTAGATCCCACTGACATTAACTCTCTGTTAATATCTCTGAAGAAGTCCTTAAATCTTGAACAGTCTCAATGTCCATATCTGCAGAATGGGGACAAGGCTAGTACTTACCTCTCAGGAGTGTTGTGGAAATTGAAGGAGATTGTTTCCATAAGATATTCGGCAAGTCTGAAATCCATGTACAAATGTGAGGTCAAATATTCAGAAAAATTGATGATCTTCATCAAGAGGTTCCCTTCACAAGTGCAGATCACAGCCCATCTATATCACTTCCTCATATTTGCCACCTTTAATTCATCCAAGATATTGTGACCCTTGATTCCAGAACCCCCAGAGCTAAGATGAAAATTGTGGCTGTCAGTTCTTGCTACTATTGTTCATTCTACTGATATCACTGTTGCTATTCCCACACAATTACTGTTACTCCTACTGTTACTGTTATTATAGCTGTTACTGTTATGAAGATGGCAATAGCTATTATCACTATGTTGCTTTGTCTACTTTTGCGTACTCAGGGTCTTGCATGTTGGTACGGCCTTAAAATGCTCATTGAGTAAAAACAAATTATATTGTATTTCTCGTGTTCTGATTAAAAAACCCATTTTCTAAAGGTCCTAGAACAAAACCAGCGAGCCTGCCTAAGAGACGTGAATCCCTTTTGGAAAAATCTGACTTTTCAGGCCCAAAAAACACCACTTGGGACTTGGCCCAAACTCTTGAGTCAGGATTAGTTTATGAACTGGAACCCATGCCTGGAATTCTCTTTCTTCTCATCCCTGCCTTCTGGCTTCTCTGGCTTCCTTTAGATCCATTTCTACAGGAAGCCTCTCCTGATCATCCTTAGCAAGTGTGCCTTCCTTCTGAGACAACCCTCAATTTATCCTGCTTGTGGCTTGTTTGTATGAAATTACTTGCCTGTTGTGTTCTCCATTAGACTGGGAACTCCTTGAGAACAGTATTTGTTTGTATCTCTAGTGCTTAGCAGAGTAAATGGCACACAGTAGTCATTTAATAAATGCTTATTGACTAACTGATTGACTGAATCCTTTCTGTACTCCAAAAGAGTTCGTGCCTTCCTGGTCTTAATTTTATGCTCTAATCTTACAATCATCAGTGACAAATAAGGTTGGATTTCCTGGAAGAAAAGAAGGATGCTAATGGTTGGGCTCTTTCCCTGCCCCCACTCCCAAACAAAGAAGTATAATAACTATGATATGACAGTAAGGGGAGGCGGGTAATTACAGGCATTCATTATGTTGCCTGAGCATCTTGGGGCCAGGCCCTTCTGTTCCGGTTTCAGGGTTTGCGTCTGGGGAATCAAGCCTGTGGTGGACACTTCCCAATCAGTTTTATAATTTTGGAGGGGGGAGCCAGAAGGGGGTCCTGGGATTTGATTAAACACAGCTGGTCCAGATCAAGGCAGAAGGAGGTCATTTGTTCCAAAAATTAGGGCTGTCTTTCATAGAAACCCCTAAGTAGGGGGTGGAGGCTGAGGGGGAGTGCGGGGTCATTTGAAATGGTTTCAACATCTAAGGGTCAAATTAGAAGGCAAAGCAAAATGTATAATCTATAATTCAAGAGGCAAGCAAAAGTGAGACAGCCATGTTTGGGGGAAATCATATATAAGACATGATCTATAGCCTGAGGTTTCACTGGAAAACAGACGTGGAAGGTTGGCTCTTAGCAAAGGAAATGCCCTGGATCATTTTACTTTTCACAAAAGAAAAATTACACATCTAGAAGATTCAGAAATGTCTACTGATAATAACAACCTTCATCTCTGCAAGAGTAGCGCTGCCTGCCCTGAAAATGGATCTCCACTTGGGTTTTTCAGAAGGCCACGAGCCATTATGTGAAACCAAAAGTCCATGAGGTCACCTACACCTGGTGTTGGTGCACCTTCCCCTAACTTATAAAAAAGGCTGAACTCAGAGACAAGAGAACTGGGTTTGAGTCTGGCCTCTGCTGCTGTGGCTGTGGGCCTTGAGCAAGTTACTTCCTATGTCAATTAATAAAACAAGAAGATTGTGGATTTTATCATTGGAAATCATCATAGAGGTCATTTAGTCCTACTTCCATTATAGAACAGAAGACTGGTCCCAAAAAGTTTCAGTTTCTCCATATAAATAATGGGAAAGTTGGAAACCAGAGAATATTTAAAGGACTTTCCAGCTCTGAGATGATCTATTCTTTTTTTCTTACTTCTCCTTAATGTATTTTCTTTTTTTTCCAATTTTTAAAACATTTTTATTTAAAGTTTTGAGTCCCAAATTTCTTTCCTTCTCCTCTTCCTCTGCCAAGATGGCAAGCAATCATTGTAGGTAATACATATACAATCATGGAAAATATTTCCATATTAGTCATTCTGTACAAGAAGACTCCCCTAAAAGGGAAAAACTAAAAGAAAATGAGAAAAAAAGCATATTTCAGTCTCTATTCAATCAATATCAGTTCGTTCTCTAGAGGTAGATAATATGCTTCACCATCAGTCCTTTGGGATCGTCTTAGATCATTGTATTGCTGAGATTAGCTAGGTCATTCACAATTCCTCTTCACCAATATTGTTGTTGCCATGTACAATGTTTTCCTGGTTCTGTTCACTTTGCTACATCTCAGTTCATATAAGTCTTTCCAAGTTTCCTGAAAGTTTCCTCCTTTTCATTTTTATGGAAGAATATTCTGTTATAATTATATACTACAGTTTGTTTAGCCATTCCCCAGTTGATGGGCATCCCTTTGAGTTCTAATTCTTAATCATCATAAAAAGAGCTGTTACAAATATTTTTGTACAAATAGGTCCTTTTCCCTTTTGGGGATGTTTTTTGGATGCAGACCTAGCAATAGTATTGTTGGATCAAAGGGCATGCATGGTTTTATAGCTCTTTGGACATAATTCCAGATTGCTCTCCAGAATGGCTGGATCAGTTCACAAATCTACCAATGGTGCATCAGTGTCTGTTTTCCCAGATTCCCTCCAATGTCCAACATTTTGCTTTCCTTGTCATATTAGTCAATCTGACAGGTATGAGGTAGCACCTCAAAGTTGTTTTAATCAGCATTTTCTGATCAATTGACATTCTCTGTTCTAAGGCCCCTCTCAGCTCTGATATTCCCCATTCTAACTGTTCTATCAGATAGTTTCTCTTATTAAATTTATAAGAAATTAGAGAGGATTTGTTTGATTATAAAACTCATGACCAAAAAGGCCTTTAGGAACTTTCTGGATTTTGAAGGAATATGATTATTATTCTTCCTCTTTTTGTGGTTTCATTTTTTTTTTGGTTGTTGTTGTTGTTGACATCTTATTCTCATTTTATCCAGATAGCAGTGGTTTGTCTCCTACTAGATTTCTTTTATGTTTCATGTTTGGCAGACTTTCCCTCAAGTGGATAAAATTACCTGGAGTCTTTGTAATTCATTAACAGAGTTAGAAACGATAATACAACCTCAATAGACTCAGGAAAAATAGTTCCAGGACAACTCTAGTAGCCGACAGAAGAATAGGGAGAATGTGTGCTGCATGTTTTCCCCATGTGACTTTTACTTTCTTCTCATCACCCTCTATATTTTGGATCCTTTTCATTCCATATAGCTTGGGGATTATGAATAGTTGGTATGGCCAATGTTTTAAAAATGCTCAAATTTTTGGAACCCATGCTGATGGCTTTTTATTCCCTTGCTAACTCTGTCTCTGACATCTGGGATTCAGAACTATACCTCCAAGCCTTTCATCCTCCTTGTGCTTTTTAGCTCCATTTTGTATATTATCTCCCTGAATTAAAATAGGAGCTTCTTGAGAGCAGAAACTATCTTTCTTTTCACTGTATTTGTGTCCTCAGCACTTAGTATAGGATCTAGAAAATGGTAAACACTCAATAAATACTTGTTTCCTTCCTTTCTTCCTTCTTTCCTTCCTTCCTCATTCCTTTTTTTCTCTCTTCCCCTTCCTTCCTTCTCTTCTTCTTTCCCCTTTCCTTCCTTTTTCTATCGTCCCTTTCTTCCTTCTTTTCTCCTTTACTCCTTCTTCCTTTCTTTTTTTTTTCTTTTCTCCATGCTTCCTTCATTTTCTCCTTCTCCCCTTCCTTTCTTCCTTTTTTGGATTCCTATGGCAATGGAGGGAGAGGTTCTGGTCCTTGGTGGAAAGGATGAAGGATGATAGAAGGCTTCATGGAGAAGATCTATTTGTATGAGTCATGGTCTTTTACTGAGAGGGAGAGGTGAAAAGAACAGGAGATTGTTTGCTAATATTCCAAATATTGGAATGGTCACCAAGGTGACAAAGACAAAGACAGAGAGATGAAGAGAAACAAAGAGAGACACAGAGCGAGAGAGAGACAAAGACAGTCAGAGACAGAAAGACAGAGAGGGGGGAAGAGAGAGAAAGAGAGATAGAGAAAGTGACAGATGACAGATAGATAGAGACACAGAGAGACAGACAGACAGAGACAGAGAGAGAGACAGAGAAAGAGAGATAGAAAGGAAGAGAGAGAAGAGGAGAGAGAGAGAGAGAGAGAAGAGAGAGAGAGAGAGAGAGAGAGGAGTTGAATTGTGGAAGTAGAACAGTTAGAGGAGATAAGCCAATCAATCAACAAACATCTATTAAGTATCTACTATGTGCCAAACATTATGCCAAGCTCTAGAGATACAAGGGATAAAAAAAAAAGTATCCTCCAGGAACTCACATTCTAGTCAGGAAGAAAACATAAAAATACTAAATCCATACAAGATATAGATAAAGAAAGTGGAAGTTAAGCTTAGAAAGGAAGATAATAGCAGTTGGAGGAATGGGATAGTCCTGCAGAAAATAAGACTTGACCATCTTTTATTGTAGTTGCTAACATGAGGCTTTCCAACATGCAAGATGACTCCCTCTTCTCCTGATGAGTATCTGTGCTCCCTTCTTCTTCTATCAAAATTCTTCATCTTATGCTCTTTGTTTGATCTCATCACTTCTATCTGGAACCAGAGGCTTTCAATAACAAAGAATTTTGAGGGGCAGTTAGATGATTCAGTGGGTAGATCACCAGCCTCCTGACCAGAGTCAGGAGGACCCGAATTCAAATCCAACCTCAGACACTTACCACTTTCCAGCTATGTGGCCCAGATCATGTCACTTAACCCCAACTGTCTCAACAACAAAAAAGAGTAAGGAGACAGCATGGTGGAATAGAAAGAGAACTGGCTTTGGAATCCTAAGACCTGGATTTGAATCCTGCTCTTCTTGCATGCTATTTGTGCAACTTAGAGAATCCCTAGTTTAGAGATGGACTGAGTCCACCCAGTCTGATGGAACCTAACTCCTTCACTCCACAGATAAGGAAGCTAAGAGTGAGAGTTTGAATCTTCATTTCAGATGAATACAAGCCAGCCCCCTTTGTATTTCCATTATTAACATTTGGCAAAATGCAACTTCCTGCTTTTAAGGAAGAAAAATAGCTTTAAAATTCAGGGGGAAAGTTTGGGGGGCATCCAACAGCCCTTGAAAAAAACAATATTTTGATGAGTTAATTGTAAATGAATCAGAAACACATGGATTAATTAAATTCTCTTGATGCCCACATGGGTTTAATCATTATTGGGGAATAGGAGGGAGGGGGGATGAAGCCCCTTGTTGAGTTTTAGCAGATCTAAAATTGCTTGAAAAATAATTCAAGACATTCAGCAAACCCCCAAACGCAGCCACATTTCCTGATGCTGCTCGCAGAAAGACACGCATGAGCATTCTCAGCACGGCCTGAAGGCTGGAGAATACCACGTTGTCTCAACCACGGATTGGTTGGCAAGAAGGTTGGGATTTATATGAACTTTCAAGATTTATATATCCCCATTATAACAAATTCCTTCCCAACAGAGCAGTGCCCATATGCAACTTTATAAATATCTTCCCTTGTTAGAAACCTCTTTTTATTCACAAATCTCCTTTTTCTTCATCGCCCTCCCCCCTTTCCCGATAATTCCCTCTAGAGTCTCAGGCCAATGAGTGGAGAGGGAATTCATTTTAGCATGACTGAAACGCATTTCGCTTTGGAGGGAGTTAAAAATTACTTGGGTTTTCATACTTTTCAGGTCAAGGTAAGGTTATAGCCAAGGCATTTATAAGTTGGCTAGAATTGGTGGGCGGGAGCGGAGGGAGGAATGAATTCTATAAATGCTTATTGGTTTCATAAAAAGAAAAACTCAGTTATGTTTGTGCTGAACAGATGCAGGCACCCCATCCATCAGGGCAGGCTGTTTCCTTAAGGAAACGTCACTGGGATTCTGCCTTCCTCTACTCCTCTGACATCATCAGTGTGGGACGTCTGGTTAGAATAAGTAACGTCTTCCACATGTCACCCCCTGTGTGTGCCACCCCCAAATAAATTTAAATTTGGTCTCAGGCTCTGGAGTGTCCTAAATCATGGGCTGTCACGGGCAACAGAAAATGAAGGATAGAAATGGAGAGGAGGAAGAGTGCTGGTTTTCCAGTTCATGACTCCATCAATCCAGCTACATCTCAGTCTAGGTCTGCTGGAGATTGTAAGGGGTGATGGGAAAATAAATTATAAAATTAACCTAGCACAAACTGGCTGATAACTGTGACTCCATGAAACAGGCTCTATGAAGTCTGGAGATTCTATGTATGGCCAAAAGGATAATTTTGTGGTCATCCGATCAATGTATCATTTCACAATTGTGAAAGCAAGAGAGTGAGATCCAAACAGAGCATTCTGTTCTGGGTCTGATTCTCACTGAGAGGGAGGAACTAGTTGCTGGCATGGGAGTAATAGGAATTTGGGGCAAAGCAGAAACGAGTAGTCTATTGTGGGATTTTTGATAGATGGGAGGAAATTTGCATAGTCTGGCATATTCTTGAGAGTCCGGGAAAGAAGATTTCAGAGGACTTGGGAGAAATATAGGTAGAATAAACTGTGTTAGGGGAAGTCTTGGGGAGAGATGGAAGATGAAATTCCGAAGAAACAGAAGGAAGCAATTCAATGGAGGAAAAAAAAAATAGGATCTGTCTGAAGCTTCCAATGTGGATGCACAAAGCATTCCTCAATTTTTATTTTTAAAAGAAATGTACCGAAGATAGAAGGCAGCTAGGTGGCTCCATAGTGGATAGAGCACTGGGCTTGGAACCAGGAAGATTCATCTTCCTGAATTCAAACCCAGCATCAGTCACTTGCTAGTTGTGTGATCTTGGGCAAGTCACTTAGCTCTGCTTGCCTCAATTTCCTCATCTGTAAAAATGATCTGGAGAAGAAAATAGCAAACCACTCCAGTATCCTTGCCAAGAAAACACCAAATTGGGATCACAGAGAGTTGGAGGCAACTGAAAAATAACTGGACCATAGCAGAAGATAGAAACAAGGCCAGAAACCAGAGGATTAAATTAGAATGTTCTTTTAAAATACTCATGTGAGCTCAGACTGGTAAAATAAAATAGGACAAAATCCCCCCCCAAAAAAAGGGGGGATGGTGGAACTTTGTTTTGTTTTGTTTTTAGCTATATTGAAGAAAAAAGAGATCAAAGAAGGAAGAGAACCATATCCCAGATGAAATAATGATAACTTACTACAGAGAAAAAACAGAGCTGCTCATTTCTAATTTTGCAATTGTTTCCTCTGCCAAAGGGATTGACCTTTACTCTGGAATTGACATAACAAAAATGGCAAATGGGAAACTGAAACCCAAGATAAGGAACGTCAAAGTAAGAAATCCTCTAGTTTCCTTTGATGAATTCGAGTCCTCTGGCCTTTAATGATTAGAAGAACTACATCGTCAGGTTCTGAAAGAATGAGCAGATTTGGTTGTTGAGCTCATGAGGGATATTTGAAAGATCATGGAAAGTGGGAGATGTTTGACAAGATTGGGGATGGACAGTTTATCAAAATTGAAAGCAAACAGAGTGTGCATCTTGAAGCCATTGAGTTGAATATTAATTCCTGGGGAAGTTCTATGGGGGAAAAAAAATTAGAGACATGGTCGGTGAGCACTAAAAAAAAGAAAGAATTGGTTTCAACGTGGTTTCATCAAGACCTGAAAAACTAAATTAATTTGATTTTTGACAGGATTACTAAAATAGGAGACATGGGGAATGTCTGAACAAAGGAGTACAATTAATCCTAAATTTTAGCAAAAGTTTTGATTAAGTGAGAGATATTAATGGGATAGTAATACAATAAGATAGACTCAGAACTGGTTAGATGGGTTTAGCCCATCTCAAAGAATATTTGCTAATGGTTCAATTTTAACATGGCAGACAGTCTCCAGTAAAGAGTCTAATAGAGTGTTCTCTATTGGTCCTGTACCATTTGATCTTTTTATCAATGACTTAGATGAAATATGCTTATCAAATTTGTGGCTGACAAAAAGCTAGAACGCAGTGGATGACAGAGTCAGTATCTAAACAAATCATGAACACTGAGAATAACTTTAAAAGATAAAATTCAATAAGAATGAATGTAGCCCTACACCTACATACAAAAATGAACTTTACAAGTATAAATAAAGATGTCAGATATAGAGAGTAGTTGTTCTGAAGAAGATCCAGGATTTTAATGGACCACAACCTCAGTACGAGTCAGAATGATGTGTCAGCCAAAAAAGCTAAGGAGATCTTGGGTTGCATTACGAGGGAAACACAACAAAAAAAGATTTATGAAACTTCTTTTGTGGTGGTTTAGAATTGGACATGTGAGAGGATGTTCATCAATTGGGAAGTGGTTGAACAAATTTGGTATTTGATTGTAATGGAATATTCTTGTGCTGTTAAAAAATGACAAGCAGGATGACATCAGAAAAACCTGGAAAGAGTTACATGAATTTATACCAAGTGAAGTGAGCAGAACTAGGAGAACATTGTACGTAGTAACAGCACTATTGTAGGATAGAGAACTGTGAAAGACTTAGCTCTTCTCCATAATATCATGATCCAAAACAATTCCCTGCAATTCAGTGACACTGCCCTCCTGCTGTAGATCAAATGAGAGTTTGTTGTTTAGAAGAAGAGAAGAAAGAGGAAGAGGAAGTGGAGGAGGAAGAGAAGGAGGAGTAGAATTGTGAGGATCAAATAAAATAATATGTGAAAAGCATCTGGCACAGTGCCTAGCACATAGTAGGCATTTAATAAACATCTATTTCTTCCTTTCTTCAATCACTGCTTGTCAGGTCATAAATTTTTGAACTGGATAGGACATCTTCTCTAATAGCCTACACATGAGAAAACTGAGGCCAGACACATTAAATGATTTCTCCAAAACTATATAAATAGATGGAAGTAGAAGAGTGAGAATTTGGAAATAGGCCTCTAGCTCCTTTTTGTTGTTCCTTTATGTCTGACTCTTTGGGACCCCATTTGGGATTTTCTTGGCAAAGATATATTACTTTGCCATTTCCTTCTCATTTTACAGACAAGGCAACTGAGACAAAAAAAGGGTAAGGACTTTCCAGGATCACCAGCTAGTAAGTGTCTGGGGTCAGAGTTGAACTCATGAAGAACAGTCTTCCTAATTGCAAACTCAGTTCTCTATCCACTGTACCCCTAGATGCCCCTTAGTTTCTCCTATATCAAAGCCAATCTTATCAACTATTCTACCACTTAGAGTCTCAGAGGATTTCCTACATGAACGTCAATACCATTTAATAACAACAAAAAGGAATTGGGAACATATGAAAGTGATAGAGGATAGTCTTTTGTAAGAACATAGCATTTAAAATGAAAGGCAGTTAGGTTTTGAACGACAATTTATTACCAGTTTTCAGGAAGAAATGTGATTTACAGTCCTTGGAGACCAGTATCTCATTCCCTTGCTTACCTCTTACTTGTGTTATGACCTTTGGGAAAGTCACCATCTCTCTGAAGCCACGGTATTGGGGGAAGGAGGGGACATAGTTCCCCCTTCCATCTCAATTGACTAGATATTGATATGGCAACAACATATTAATGTCCCTTTACAATGAGTGACTGAGAAGGGATAACTGGATTGGTAGGGCTGGAAATTGGCCTTGGGTCACTGGGACTATGGATAAGCAAAGCCCTAGAGCAGCTTCAGATCTTGAGAGTTTGGGGGCAGTTGAAGAGAGAGTTAGCAATTAGGGAAGAACTTAGATCATTTCCTCTTAGGGGTTGGAAGGAAGGAAGTTCTGTCTTTTCCTTACTAGTGGTCATAACATCTAGTAGTAGAGGTATTTGTCCAGGAGGACATATCCCTTGAAGAAGTTGAGAATCCATTTTAGAGAATTTAATGCAGTTGAGAGAATATAAACAAATACTCTAGACATAAATAATATATAATTATATATATATATATATCATAATATAATATAATAAATAATATAAAGAGTCAGTCACTTGATGCTGGAAACAGCAGTAAGTAGTGTGGTCTTTAGCAGTTCCAAAGAGAACTTGCAATGGGCCCAAGAAAGAACTTATCTCTGGCAATCTCTTGTATTAATAGAGAGGAAGAGATATGTTCTAAAAAGAATGTCCTGAAAAGCTGCTCAGTAGAAGCTCCATGACTAGGGTAATGCTTTGCCCATACTCCACAGATATCCTTCATGGTTCAGAGTACTGCAGAAATAAATAGCCTTGGGACATGTATTCCTTTATGTGTGGATCTTACCACCATTTTATTCTATGCTTCTGTTCATTCTTCCCGTTGATGCTGAATGTATTTGTGAGAGGGTATGCTTTCAAAAATGTAGGGATACATCAATTGGAGAATGACTAAATAAATTGTGGTATATGAATATTATGGATTATTATTATTCAGTAAGAAATGACCAGCAGGATGATTTCAGAAAGGCCTGGAGAGACTTACAGGAACTGATGCTGAGTGAAATAAGCAGGATCAGGAGATCATCATATACTTCAACAACAATTCTATATGATGATCAATTCTTATGGACATGGTGATCTTCAGCAATGGGATGAACTGAATCAGTTCCAATGGAGCAGTAATGAACTGAACCAGCTACACCCAGTGAAGAAAAATCTGGGAGATGACTATGAACCACTATATAGAATTCCCAATCTGTCTATCTTTGTCCACCTACATTTTTGATTTCCTTTATAGGCTAATGGTACACTATTTCAAAGTCTGATTATTTTTGTACAGCAAAATAACTATTTGGACATGTATACTTATTTTGTATTTAACTTATACTTTAACATATTTAACATGTATTGGTCAACCTGCCATCTAGGGGAGGGGGTGGATTTTAGAACAAAAGGTTTGGCAATTGTCAATACTGTAAAATTACCCACACATATAAGTTGTAAATGAAAAGCTATAATAATAAAAAAGAAAAAGAATGTAAGCTAAAAAAAGTAGGGATAATGTTTTGCTGTTATTCTTATTATGATTTTTTAGTAAATGCCCTCCCTTTTTGGAGTTGTGTCCACTAAGTGACTATTAAGAAGTAGCATACTAGTGAGTGAATCATAAGACATAGTTGTGGGAACCCGGATGCACCCTAGAACTCAGGGTATCAGGTGCCCTTGACAGATTTAACCCAGGACCACAAGGTGCAAGTTGGGCAAAAAAACTCACATTGGGTACCACATAACAAAATAATCACTTTCCCTATCCACTGCATAGGAAGTCAACACAATAAAGTAGAAAAGTCACTAAACTTAGAATTCACATGACCTGTTTCAAATCTGATTATAAATCAGGACTCAAAACTCGAAATTAGAAGATTATTGTATTGTATGGAGAAGATGGAACTAGAAAGGACAACAGCATCTTCCCAGAGCAATCAATCAACAAATATTTTAGGTGTCTATTATATATCAGCTAAGTGAGCACAGTAAAGCACTAGGCCTAGAATCAGAAGACTCAGTTCTCAATCAAGGAGAAAATATGACCCAGGGGTTAAATGGCATATAAGGAGTTTTGCAGAAATATTCGCTGTTATTATCATTAACATTGTAATGGAAAATTATAACCCTAAGCGGTTTCGAGAGGGGTCACACAAAGTGTTCTCTGAGATCTGAGTTGTGGTAAAGGAAAAAGAGATTAGGGCTAGCTTCTTACAGAAAGTGATAATAAAGTTGGGTTTTAAAGACAGGCTGAAGAATTGAGTAAAAATAGATCAAGATGGAGGACAAGGTTGTACTGTGATGCAATAGAAAGGATACTAAATTTGGAATCATAAGAACGAAAGTTCAAATTCTGGCTCTGCCATTTACTCTCCTTGAGTTTTGGGGAAAACCATTTTGTTTCTCTGGGACTCAGTTTCCTCATCTGTAAAATGGGCTGAATGATCTCCTTGCTTGGGATTTATGATCCAGTTCAGCCTCAGGGAACTGCAAAAGCAAGAGCTTAGGAGCAAAAGAGCCTATGAGATGTCCAGAGAGGCAGAGAAGTATTGAGAATACAAATGGGAATGATGGGAGATAAATACAGGAAAGTTGAGTGATTAAAGTTATAGAGAGTCTTCAATGTCAAGCAATACTTGATGGGCAATGATGTTGAGCTTAGAATGTTGCCAGAGGAGCTTCTACTGGCTGGTGCCAGTCTCACCATCACCACCACACATCTACATAACAGACACTAATGATCAGAAGGCCATCGAATAGATGGAAGCTCTATTTTTCCATTTCAAACTCTCTTCTCATCACTTCCTCCACAACAAAGATCCAGGACCCAGCTGCAGAGTTTGATTCTCCTTTGTCAGAGGAGACAGTCAGCCCTCCGTGCCCCTGGAGGGCCCCTACCTCCACATGACCCCCTCCCCACTTCCAACTTCCTACTCTTCAGTTGCATTTTTGACAGCTGAATGATGTGTCCCTGACCAGCTCTTCTTTCACAAATCCGCCTTTCATTCTCTCCTGAGTCACTCTCCTGTCTCCTGCAAACTGCCTGGTCCTTCCTCATGAGACAGGCTTAATCTACTACCCCCAATGGATTGCTAATGAGTTCCATCTGGGGCCACCAGCCACTCAAACAACAATGATCGGACAGAGGCAAGGGCACAGAGGTAGGTTTGTTTTGACCCAAAGCAGAAAGCTCTGGTGGGGTTTAGAAGAGTTGGAGGGAGGGGAAGGGAAAGGAAGTAGACTTATTCTCAGCATCATGACCAGGAAGTATACACAAGGCCATGCAAGGGTCAATGCTGCCTTGAAAACCAAGTCAAGATTATTTACAAATAACACCAAAGGCAGGTCTCGTTCTCCAACACAGAAAAGGACTGGAATTGAGTGCTTCATGGCCATTGGCCAGCATGTGATCAGTGTGTAATCAGAAAAGGGCTCTTCATGGAAGGAGAAATAAATTAGCAAACTCCATGAATCTCATCTTTATTGGAGATAAAAAGAACATTATTTTTAAGTCTTCTTCAGGTGGCAAAGAATGGAAATCTTGAAGGATTGCCCAAAAGTTGGGGGATGGATGAACAATTATGGCACATAAATATGATGGAATACTATTGTGCTCTATTCTTAGCAGTGTAACGACCAACCAGGATTCCAGAGGATTAATGATGAAATAAACGTCCTGCCTCCCAATATTGAGGTGAAGGAATCAGCATAACAAAAAGACAAAAGGTGTTTTGGGATATATAGCCAATATTTTGATTGACTACATGTATTTGTAACAGCTTTTGCATTTCTCTTTTTCTCAATTAATGTGGTAGTATTGGTATGAGAGGGTAAGAAGACTGAGTTGTCTGGTTAAAACAAATAAAAATATTTCAAAACATAAAATTTGATAATTTTTTTGTAAAGAGATCATTAGTTGGATGATGGCAAAAGACGGCAAATTGTGAAGAGTGAAGATTGTATACAGTAAGTGTATACAGTTCTAAGAATAACTGAGCAACAAAATCCAGAGAAAGAACTGATAAATAGAAGTCTATACATAATAATTTTACACATACACACTTATTTATGTCTAACAGTATCTCAGAGTGGGGAGGAAATTAAAAAGGAGGTGGGAAGAAATTTATATCACTTTGTTATATATTCAGGAGGAATAGAAAGTTGTACATGATAGATTTGCCATGAATGACAAGAGAGGTGTATTATCTTGCTATTTTCTGTGTTGGACAGACCATACCTGGTACATGTTCAGTTTTGAGACCAACAGTTTAAGAAGGATGTTAATAATCTAGAGCAGGGCTTCTTAAACGTTTTCCATTTATGATCCCTTTCACCCAAAAAATTTTTGTGCAGCCCAGGTAAGTAGGTATATAAAATAAATATGTAAACCAAATATTTTCTAATAATAAATCATAAAGAAATTCATTTTAAAACAATTCTTCGATATGCACATAGTGTTACCATTCATTAAAGATGAAAGCAAATTTGCATGCTAATGAGATAAACGCTCTTATTTATTTTTACATAAAGAATTAAATCTTGGTGAAATATTTGGTATCTTTAACTGTTGCCAAATTTTTTTCAATCCCAACATTCTGTTCTGATCTCACAGTTTAGGTTCCCCCAGTTTAACCCCCAGTTTAAGAAGCTTTGATCTAGAGAACCTCCAGAGGAGGATCACCAAGATGGAGAAAGACCTAGATTTCTGCCATGTTAGGATTGACTGAAGGAGCCAGTAACGTATAGCCTGGAGAAGAGATGGCTTTGGGGCAATATAATCACTTTCTTCAATAGCTGTAGGGCCATCACAAGGATTGGACTTACTCTGCTGAACTTTAAGAGGCAGAAACAGAAGCAATGGATGGACCCTGGACAGTCCAATTTCAGCTTCAATAAGGGAAAGCATCTTAGCCATTGGAGTCCCAAAAACTCTATCTCTAGAAGTCTTCAAGTCAAGGATGCATAGACACAAGACACAAGTTGAGAACAATATAAGGATAATTCTTGTTCTGATATTAGTTGTATTATATGTCCTTAGAAGTTCTGGCTAACCATGAAAAACTGTGCTTTACATTAGCAGAGTTGGGAAAGGAAATGTGTAAAAGAACTCCTTTAGGGAAATTGAGATAACACAAGGAGACCATGTCAAGAAGGACACAGGCACTATTCATAAAGAAAGGTATAGCTACAAAATTAGGAGTGACCCTATAAGGAACTAAGGAAACCCACAGGAGAGAGAATTGTGAGCATATGATCCCTGTGTCTCAGAGGCATGACATCCTCGCCTTCTTCAGACCTATAACCTTCTCACCTTGTAATATCTCCCCACCATGCCAGTCTTCCACTGGTGAGTTTCTCCTAAAGCTTCCATTTTGGGGAGAGACCCAATCAGACCAGCCAGCTTTCATTTCCCACCTTGGCTCTGCTTCTGATTCTTGAGACTTTGACACCAAAGTCTCTCAACCCTCCATATTGGTTGCAGTGATAATAATTATAGTAGTAATAATAATAACTGACAATTATATATTATTTCCTATGTGCCAGTCTGTGGCATAGAGACTATGCTAAGCACTTTACAATTATTATCTCATTTGGTCCTCAACCACTCTGGGAGTTAGTATTATGATCTCAATTTTTCAGAGGAGGAAACTGAGGCAAATGGAGGGTTTTTTTTTTTTAAGTGACTTGGCCCTGTTCACACAGCTAGTGTCTGAGGCCAGATGCTCACTCCAGGCTCAGTGTCCTGTGCACTGTGGCACCATCATTCGATTGGAAGCTCCTCGAGGGCAGGAACTCTCTTTTTGCTTCTATTTGTATTCCTTACACCTGGTAAGTGCCTATATAATAATTCTTGCCTGTCTCCTATGGCAGAGAAGCAGAGAAATGGCCATAATTGGGAGGGGGTCATTAAAAGAAGATGATGAGAGAAAAAGGTAGATGGTGCAATGGAGTCAGAAGGACCTGAGTTCAAATCTAAACTCAAACATTTAATAGTTACTAGCTGAATAATCCTAGGCAAGTCACTTAACCCCAATTACCCCCTCCTACACACACACACACACACACACACACACACACACACACACACACACACTATGATGGGAATAAGGAGTTATTTGAGGAAAGGCCATAATCTGGATAGACAGTGTGGGTTCATTTTTATTTCTAATATGATAAATATCTATAAATACAAGCAAAAACTCTTTGGACAGATCTTCAATATTTAATAATAGTATAAAGATACGCTAAGAACAAAAGTTTGAGAATCACAGGTAAAGGAAAAGAAAGGAGATTTAGAGTCAAAGGATCAGCTCTTTCACTTTTCCTGTGTGACTTTGAATAAATGACATAATCTCTCTGAGCCTCAGTTTCCTTATCTGTTAAATGACCTTTAAGGTAGATTTGCTCTGACATATAAATCTGTGAGTCAGATGACCTGGCTTTGACTCTCAACAGTTCTGAAAAATATTATCATGTCATTTAAATGTTTTCTGTCTCAGTTTCCACATTTGCAAAATAAAATAATTAGATTTACAATACATCTCTTAAAATAGCTAGATGTCCCCATTGGACAGAGATCTGGAATTGAAGTCAAAACGTCCTGAGTTCAAATTCAGCTTCATGTACTTACTAGCTGTGTGACCTAGACGTATCACTTAACCTTTATGGGCCTTAATTTCTTTGACTGTAAAATGGGGATAATAATGCTTGTTCCTAGAGTTGTTGTGAAGGCAAAATGAGATAGTATTTCTAAAGCACTTTCCAGATTTATAAGTTCTGTATAAATGCTACCTTTAACCATCTCCTCTTCTTTAAAAGTCTTATTAGCATGGGAACTTATAACTTGAGGTCCACAAATTCCCATGGACAGATTTCATTGTCTCTGTGAACTTGGATGGTGAAAAAAAAAAATCCATCTGTATTTTTGCTAAGCTCTAACTGAAATGTAGCATTTCCTTCAATTACTTAAAAAACAGGATTCTATATTAAATTTCTATAAGAAATGATGAGGAGATTGACTTCAAAAAAGCCTGGAAACATGAACTGATGCTGAGTGAAGTGAACAGAACCAAGAGAACATGGTACACAGCGACAACAAGATTATGTGACGATCAAGTCTGATGGACTTGGCTCCTCTCAACAATGAGGTGATTCAGGGCAATTCCCAACAGACTGGATGGAAAATATCTATCACATTCCGAGAAAAAAACTATGAGACTGAATATGGATTGAAGAATAGTATTCTCTCCCTTTTGTTTGTTTCTTTCTCGTATTTTTTTTTCTTTTGGTTTGATTTTTCTTGCACAACACAACAAAGATAGAAATATATTTCAAAAGAATGTACATGTTTAACCTAAAAAATAAGATAAAAAATAAAACAGGATTCTATCAACTTCCCCAGATTGTCAAAGGATCCTAACGCACTCAAAAAAAGATGAAGAACTCTTGTCTTAGCTGTGAATGCAGCAAAATAAATCAAATGTTGCAGAGAAACTCAGGAAAACCAGGTTCAAATCTCACCTTACTCACCTCCTAGCTGTATGACCATGAATAAGTCAGCTACCCTCTCTGAACCCCATTTCCCTCATCCATCATCAGATAGATCAAATGATACCAGTACATAGTATCTACTTTACAGGGTTGCTATTAAGCTCAACTACCAGAATTATGAAAAAACACTTTGCAAACATCAAACACACTATTAGATGAATCCCAGTTATTGTATTTTCTCTTCCTGACTTTGCGGCCTCTTTAGTCATCTCCTTACTTGCCACAAGGGCAAAATACTTTTAGGCTGTAGACTGAAGGCTTCCAGGGTCATCCCCATGGATCAATGGGATAATATTTATAAAGCTCTTGCAACTTCTCAAGTGC